>NC_142468.1:105548738-105701086 GCF_049115385.1 Moschus berezovskii | reverse complement strand
ATGTCTGGCTCTAGGTGAGTGATCACACCATCGTGGTTATCTGGGTCATGAAGAACTTTTTTGTATAGTTCTTCTGTGTATTCTTACCACCTCTTCTTAATATCTTCTGCTTCTGTTAGGTCCATAATGTTTCTGTCCTTTATTGTGCCCATCTTTGCATGAAATGTTCGCTTGTATCTCTGATTTTGCTGAAGAGATCTCTAGTCTTTCCCATTCTGTTGTTTTCCTCTATTTCTTTGCATTGATCACTGAGGAAGGTTTTCTTATCTCTCCTTGCTATTCTTTGGAACTCTGCATTCATATGGGTATATCTTTCCTCCTCTCCTCTTCCTTTTGCTTCTCTTCTTTTCACAGCTATTTGTAAGGCCTCCTCAGACAACCATTTTGCCTTTTTGCATTTCTTTTTCTTAGGGATGGTCTTGATCACTGTTTCCTGTACAATGTCACGAACCTCCGTCCAATAGCTCATCAGGTACTCTGTCTATAAGATCTAATCCCTTGAATCTATTTGTCACTTCCACTGTATAATCATAAGGGATTTGATTTAGATCATACCAGAACGGTCTAGTGGTTTTCCCTACATTCTTCAATTTCAGTCTGAATTTGGCAATAAGGAGTTCATGATCTGAGCCACAGTCAGCTCCCAGTCTTGTTTTTGCTGACTGTATAGAGCTTCTCCATCTTTGGGTGCAAAGAATATAATCAGCCTGATTTTGGTATTGACCATCTGGTTATGTCCATGTGTAAAGTCTTCTCTTGTGTTGTTGGAAAGGGTGTTTGCTATGACCAGTGTGTTGTCCTGGCAAGACTTTATTAAACTTTGCCTTGCTTCATTCTGTACTCCAAGGCCAAATTTGCCTGTTACTCCAGGTATTTCTTTATCCTACGTTTGCATTCCAGTTCCCTATACTGAAAAGTAATTATAGATCAGTAAAATTGTTTACTCAGAATTTTTATTAGTAACTTGGACTAGCTCACCTTGAAGTACCTCCTAGATCCTGAAAGAAAAGTTATCCTATTGTTGTATATATTTATCAATTCAGCTGCCTGATTCTGCAGATGAAGGAAATGAGAACTGGGTATCAGGAATGATTTTCTAAGGATAATATTTTAATGGTAAAAAAATAAAAATGTCCTATCCACCACCTTTTTTATCTGCCTTTTCTTTTCAGTAAACAATCCTATATTTTTAACTTTCAGTTCAGTTCAGTTCGGTCACTCAGTCGTGTCCGACTCTTTGCATCCCCATGAATCACAGCACGCCAGGCCTCCCTGTCCATCACCAACTCCCGGAGTTCACACAAACTCATGTCCATCGAGTCGGAGATGCCATCCAGCCATCTCATTCTCTGTTGTCCCCTTCTCCCGCCCCCAATCCTTCAAATTTAGAACTTCACAATTATTTCCCCTTCAATAATCTCAATGATTTGCCACTTAAATATTTTTTCCTTAATGTATATAAAGCTCTATAAACAGTAAGAGAACAGAACAACATCGTAATAGGGAAATAAGCAAAAAGATACAAACAAATAACATATAGAAAAGATTCTTAAACATATAGAAATATCACTAATTCATTCATAAAAAGATAAAGAGAGAATATCATGAGACAGTATCTCATGTTTAACCTGGGGAGTGACAAAGATCAAGAAGTTTGATAACACACTATACGGTTGAGAATGTGAAATGGGTTCTCTCACATAGGTGGGAGTATAAGTTTTACATTGTATTTAAGACAGTCAAAATTTAGAAGGCCTATGCCCTGGAACCCAGCAATGCAGCTTGTAAGGTGCTTAGCTTATGGCTTTTTTCACACATATAGGAAATTATGAAAGTTTAAAAATGTTTATTGTATCATTGTTGTAATAGCAAAATGTTGAGAAAAATGTCAGTTCCCATTAATGGAAAGCTAATTAAATAAGCTATAGTTTAGTCATACAGTGGAATACTGTATCTTCAATTTCATAAAATATGAAGTAGCTCTATAAGTAATGTTACATAATTACTTCAAGATACATCGTTGAGTAAAAAAAAAAAGTGAGCTGAAGGAGGGAGATTCAAGAGGGAGGAGACATATGTACAGTTGTCTTTAAACAAAGGATATCTTTCTAGAGGAATAGATTTTTAGCAACAGAGACATCAATGATTAATGGCTGGGGCAGCTTTCATGTCTGAAGCAAGATCCAGGCGTGACACCATTATGTGGCAGGATATGATGGCCGTCTTCACTCTGCAGAGGAATAATATTCTTTGTTGTTGTTCAGTCGATCGGTCATGTCCACTCTTTGTGACCCCGTGTGCTGCAGCACGCCAGGGCTCTCTGTCCTTCATCTTGCAGAGTTTGTTCAAACTGATGTCCAGAGTCAGCGATGCCATCCAACCATCTCATCCTCTGTCATCCCCTTCTCCTCCTGCCTTCAGTCTTTCCAGCATCAGGATTTTTTCCAGTGAGTCCACATTTCACATCAGGTAGCCAAAGTATTGTAGCTTCAGCTTCAGCATCAGTCCTTCCAATGAATATTCAGGATTGATCTCCTTTAGGATTGACTGGTTGGATCTCCTTGCAGTCCAAGGGACTCTCAAGAGTCTTCTTCAACACCACAGTTTGAAAGCATCAGTTCATTGGTGTTCAGCCTTCTTTATGGTCCAACTCTCACATCCATACATAACTACTGGAAAAACCATAGCCTTGACTATACGGACCTTTGTCGGCACAGTAATGTCTCTGGTTTTTAATATGCTGTCTGGGTTTGCTATCGCTTTTCTTCCCAGGAGCAAGTGTCTTAATTTCATGGCTGCAGTCACCATCCACATTGATTTCAGAGCTCAAGAAAATAAAGGCTCTCATTGTTTCCATTGTTTCCCCATCTATTTGCCATGAAGTGATGGGACCAGATGCCATGATCTTCATTTTTTGAATGTTGAGTTTTAATCCAACTTTTTCAGTCTCCTCTTTCACTTTCATCAAGAGACTTTTGAGTTCTTTGCTTTCTTCCAGAAGAGTGGTGTCATCTGCATATCCGAGGTTATTGATAGTTCTCCTTGCAATCTTCATTCCAGCTTGTACTTCATCCAGCCTGGCATTTTCCATAATGTACTGCATATAAGTTAAATAAGCAAGGTGACAATATACAGCTTTGATGTACTCCTTTCCCAATTTGGAACCAGTCCATTGTTCCATGGCTGGTTCTAACTGTTGCTTCTTGACCTGCATACAGGTTTCACAGAAGGCAGGTAAGGCGGTCTGGTATTCCCATCTCTTTAAGAATTTTCCGCAGTTTGTTGTGATCCACACAAAGGCTTTAACATAATCAGTGAAGCAGAAGTAGATGTTTTTCTGGAATTCTCTTGCTTTTTATCCAGTGGATGTTGGCAATTTGATCTCTGGGTTATTATAAAAGCAAACAGCAAAAACTGTCAAGAATCTGGAGAAATTGGAGTACTTGTACATTGCTGGTGGGGATATGAATTGGTTAAGCCTCTGTGGAAAATAGTACAGCAGTTCCTAAAAGCCATGGATTACCAATGATTCAGCAATTCCACTCTGGGTATATATACAAAAGAACTGAATGCAAGGAAACGAGCAGATATTTTGCGCTCATAGTCACAGCAGCAATATTCACAATAGTGAAATGGTGAAAGCAACCAACGTATTCTTCAGATATGAATAGATAAATAAAATTTTATATACACAAATAATGCAACCTTTGGAAGGAAATTCTAACGTTCTAAAACATGAATAAACCTTGAAAACAATATGATAGGTGAAATAAGCCAATCACAGAGGACAAATTTTGTGTGAGTCCACTTATATGTTTCCTAGAGTAATAAAATTCAAAGATAAAAATTCTAATAGTTGCCAGGGGCTAGGAGAAAGTGGAATGGGAAGTTATTATGTAATGCGTATTGGAATTTCAGTTTGGGATAATGAAAAAGTTCTGGGGATAAATGCTGGTGATGGATGCATAACGATATGAATGTAATTAATGTCCAGAACTGTACACTTAAAGTGGTTAAGACGATAATTTTTATGTTATATATACATGTTACCACTGTAAAAATAGTTTAAATTCATAAAAAATGTAGGAGAATAAAATAATAAAAGTACTTAAATAATCGAAAGGAAAACAAAAAGGGAGAAATAAAGGAACAAAGAACAGACAGAACAAATGGGAAAGTAATAGTCTGTCGGTAATTGAGGACTGGAAACAAATTTATAATTGTAAAGTATGTGAAGAAAATACACTCTCATAGAATATAAACAATCTACATTGTGAATATTCTTTATATTTCATAGAGAAACAAATGTTTCCTGAAAACAAAAGGAAATTCTCTGTAAATCTGCACAGACAACAGCATTGCCTTAAAGACGTTATCCCTGTCTTCACTCTGGGAGCCAAATTAACCTAAACTAGATGAAAACCTCGGATAAGAAAAGGATGTTTCACAGAGTCTTGAGGGAGGCACAAACCAGCCCAAGAGGACTCTGGAGACGTCACAGGAACCTCTGAGATGAAACTGTAATTGCACGCTGGGGCGTCTCAGCATCACCCCCTCCCTTCATTCACCTGCACCCTCCGTTATTGAAATCTCCTCAGGAGGTTTGTACCCCATTTCTTTCAATTACTCTACAGCAAAAGTAACCAAAATATAAAGCTCTGTTGAATTGTCTCTTCTGGGTGAGGCAAGTGAAAGATCTGGCTGCCTTGGGTCAACTTAGGTCTCTTATGTAGCTCTTGATGAAAATATCAGTATGTCAAATAAGGCCCACATCTCCAGGACTGATTATAGGGCTGTAATTCTTTTCACTGGCTATCACATTGTCCAGAGAAGTGCCCTGTTGCTATAACTGTTTCTTTTGAGTAATTCAGGAAGGGAGGAAAGGGAGTTTCAGCATTTAACTTTGTATATTGTAGGATGCTCAGGATCAGGCCCCTGGATTTTGATTCTATGTAAAGGAAAAAACATCGGTGAGAAGATACAGACTCAGTATTTATTCCCAGCTTTGTCCATAATTAGTCTTATCATGAAGGGTAAGTAACTTTTCTTCCTGTCTTGGCATCACTGTATTTTTTCTAAGTCACCTACAAATTGATCCTAGCTACAGTGGAATTACATTTGAATATTAATATACTTTTGCAAACTTTTGTGGCTTTATGTTTCTGGATATGAAGTTTCAGTCACTAGTAACATAATAAGCTTGTTATATGAAATGTTGACTCTAGTGTCCAGCTATTCATCTCCCTTGGTTTAACAATCCCTGAAAGTTTTTTTCCCCTGAAACTTTTTTGCTTAGTGATTCATAAAAGAATGTTTCATTATTCAGAAATTTAGTAAACTTTAATTTGGTCTGAGAAGACTATTGAGAGTTGTACTAAGGAACTCATGGGCTTCCCAGGTGGCGCAGTGGTAGAGAACCTGCCTGCAAATGCAGGAGACATAAGAGATTTGGGTTAAATTCTTGGGTCAGGAAGATCCCGTAGAGGAGGACATGGCAACCCACTCCAGGATTCTTGCCTGGAGAACCCCATGGACAGAGAAGCCTGGCAGGTGACATTTCATGGGGTTGCAAAGAGTTGGACATGACTGAAGCGACTTAGCACACAGTAACTCATTTTCTACAGTGCCCCCAACTAAAGATAACATTCCCACTTACTCTCATGCACATCACAAGTAATGTAACACTCCCTTTATTTATTTTCTGTTTCTTGAATCACAATGTTTCAATATCTTCTTCCTTTATATCATACCAAACTGTATGGACGTCAGTAAAATCAATCTAAGCAACCAAAGAGAGTTGCCCATAGCTTTACTGTGTGATATGTTGGAGCTGAGTAACTTTTTAATCACTAAGGCTTTTAAATAATTATGCTAAAAAGTTTATACTATGTAATCATGTTTGTTGATAGTACTGTTATTAACCACAACAGCTATGAATTTTTTTAGGTCCAATTATATTCTAGGAACTGTACTTAGCATATATTAAATATACTCAACAGCATTTTCACAGGAACTCTGAAAAATAGGTGTTAACTTGCCCAAGAACATACAGTATGTCATGCTGTTTGAACACAAATCAAGGTTACATTGTTTATTTTCCTTAAAGAAGGACCGTTCTGACCAACCTAGAACGCATATTAAAAAGCAGAGACATTACTTTGCCCACAAAGGTCTGTCTAGTCAAAACTATTGTTTTTCCAGGAGTCATGTATGGATGTGAGAGTTGGACTATAAAGAAAGCTGAACGCCGAAGAATTGATGCTTCTGTGGTGTTGGAGAAGACTCTTGAGAGTCCCTCGGACTGCAAGGGACTGCATCCCTTAGGATGAAAGCAGTCCATCCTAAAGGAAATCAGTCCTGAGTGTTCATTGGAAAGACTGATGTTGAAGCTGAAACTCAAATATTTGGCCACCTGATGCAAAGAAATGACTCATTTGCAAAGACCCTGATGCTGGGAAAGATTGAAGGCGGGAGGAGAAAGGGATGATAGAGGATGCAGTGGTTGGATGGCATCACCGACTCAATGGGCATGAGTTAGAGTAAACTCTGGAAGTTGATGATGGACAGGGAGGCCTGACGTGCTGCAGTCCATGGGGTCGCAAAAAGCTGGACACGACTGAGCAACTGAACTGAACTGATGGTGATACAACAGGACTACTGAGTTAAGTATTATTGGATTTAGTCAATCAGTCAAGCAGTTGTGAACTTAACCCAGCTGTGGTAAGTCACCACATAGGCTGCAGAGTAAATGTTCTCTTTTTTCCTCACCATCCCATGTGAGGATCCATTTTTCACCTAAAATGTCATTCTTAGCCCTTCCTAAGGAGGCTCATTTTTCTTTTTGATTATATATGTAGCTGCTCACTCCACTACTCATCCATCCAAACAGAGAAAGCATTTTTTGCTTTCTAATTGGCCTCCTGTGGAAGAAAGCTGATCGCTGAAGAATGGATGCTTTTGAACTGTGGTGCTGGAGAAGACTCTTGAGAGTCCCTTGGACTGCAAGGAGGTCCAACCAGTCCATTCTAAAGGAGATCAGTCCTGGGTGTTCATTGGAAGGACTGATGCTAAAGCTGAAACTCCAATACTGTGGCCACCTCATGCGAAGAGTTGACTCACTGGAAAAGACTCTGATGCTGGGAGGGATTGGGGGCGGGAGGAGACGGGGACAACAGAGAATGAGATGGCTGGATGGCATCACCGACTCTGTGGACATGAGTTTGAGTGAACTCCGGGAGTTGGTGATGGACAGGGAGGCCTGGGTGCTGTGATTCATGGGGTCACAAAGAGTCGGACACGACTGAGTGACTAAACTGAACTGAAACCTTACATCCTGCAGAAAGAAAGCACTTCTCCTTTTTTTGCTACTTAAGAATGTGGCAGAAATGTATGCTGAGGTATCCCAGTCAATCCTTATGTTTTCCTTTTTTTTGCACATTTGGTCTCAGAATATTTCTGGAAGGGTGACATTCCGAAGACGCCGCTGCTGGAACCGGCTTCCATTGCAGTCTCTGATGCTGGGCACAGGGCTGTCCCCGTCTGTGGCCAAGCACTGGTTACTATTCACATGCCACAGGGTCAGTTTCACTGGGTCATACTCCCAAAGCTGGTTGCCTTCCAGATGGTGGCATTCGAGCATTGTGACTGGGTCATTAAGTTTGGAGACATCCAAGCAAAGGTCATCTGTTCTAATTTCTTTGTTGGCAGTGTAAGAGAAAAGCTGATTACCTCCCATACCATGACAGTTAAATCCCAGCTTTTCCAATCTCTTCAGCCATGTTATCTAGGCTCTGATTTGTTTCCACATTCCGTATCTCTCCCAAAGAGAAATAGTGATGTGAAATCTGAGAATCAGGATAAATATTCTCTAGGTACAAAGAGAATGGTCTGCATTCGAGTTTGTACCTTAGACCAAGTCTTGATGATATAGGTCCATAATCTACCTTTGTAACACCTGGAGAAATTATATAGAAGAAATTCTTGAATGCATCCATCCACACGTCTGCAAGTCATCTGTTATTTTTATTGATACTCTGGCTCCTGGAAACATGTAGGGTGTAGCTTTCCGAAACACATGTCCAACATGTGAGCAAGTAACAGTCGCCAAAGTTCTTCCACACTGCCAAATCCTAAAGGAAATTTCTAGGTTTTCTCCTCCCCAAATATCCATTCCAGCACCATATGTTCCAATTTCCTGAAACTAACCTCTGTCTATAGAGAAAAGGCCTCCTGCCATCGTACATGTTCTCACAGGAAGTCTGATCACCTTTCCCTCTGTCCATTTCTCTTTGGGGGACTGGATACCAGCGAAAGTGGAGCTTCCAGTTGAATCCACCATAGGTCATGTCAGAACCTGCCATGTACTCAAAAGCATCATCACTGATCACATCTATGATAGGACAGACCACTGTCTTCCTGTCATGTTTGATCCTGGCTAAGAGAGGCTCCAGCCACCCTGCAGTGCACATCTAAAAAGGTGATCACTTTGCCTTAAGACACAGCAGCGCCTCTTAACCTAGCTCTGATCAATCCAGAACGTTGGTCCATTTGAATGACGTGAACAGGTACTTTTAATTTTTTTTTTCACATAACTCTCTGGAGGTCTTTTCAAAAAGTCTCTTTCACTGGCATCATCTACTAGAACAATATCTTCTAGCATGCGTCTTGGTAAGTGATTAATGATCCTATGAACAGTTTGCAGAAGTGTTCTCCAAGCCTCATTTGCGGAAAACAATCACCACACTGGTTGTAGGAAGGCTATCTGAATACACCTTTGTTTTACATCCTTCTAACCTAACATCTGGAGAGGGCAATGGCACCCCACTCCAGTACTCTTGCCTGGAAAATCCCATGGACAGGGGAGCCTGGTGGGCTGCAGTCCATGGGGTCAGGAAGAGTCGGACACGACTGAGCGACTTCACTTTCACTTTCACTTTTCACTTTCATGCATTGGAGAAGGAAATGGCAACCCACTCCAGTGTTCTTGCCTGGAGAATCCCAGGGACGGGGGAGCCTGGTGGGCTGCTGTCTATGGGGGTCACACAAAGTCAAACACGACTGAAGCAACTTAGCAGCAGCAGCAGCAGCAACCTAACATCTGGTAAAGATCTGTTGAGTGCAATCATCTCACTTGCCCTTAAATTGAACTGACTGATTTTAAACATCTCTTTCATCTTTTCTTGATCCTCTTTAGGAATGACGACTGATTTCCCCATTTCTCCAGGATCTTCATGAGGCTTTTGTACTGGCTCTAAAACAACCCCAGCAGGAAGTTCTCCCTCTTTTTTTTCTCATCACATTTGTTGCATTCACTGAAGAGCAGCAGGAACATATCCAAGAGTACCCAAATCCAGAAGGTTGCTAGGACCATCTTGTAGTATGCAAATTTTCTCATGGCACTTTAAGTCAAAGGCAAAATTTTAATATATATATATAAATATACAAAGATCATGAAAATTACTCCAATCCAGTTTCATCAGGAATCACTTTCATAACCCCGAAGTGGCTGTTCAAGTGAATTCACATCCCAAATCCGCATGTCTCGCATCTCCAGCTCGCTCCGCAAGCTGCGCTCCTCTCCGGCCGCGGGCCGCCGCACCGCCTTCTCAGCCACGCGAGTCATTATTTTTGACCAAATGGTCAGGTCAAATTACCTGGACCTGTCATCAATTTCCTCTTCATTTGTCTTGTTTCAGCATCTTGAATATCACTGTCTTTTGCTCTCTGTCTGCTTTTACCTTTTTTGGGTGGTGCACTCAACACCTTCCTTCATGTGAAACTAACCCAATTTATATAGTCACTATATGCTAATCTTTTTTAAATGTAAGCCTACTTCCAGGTATATTAATTATCTTGCACAGTTAGAAAAGGTAAGAAAATGTACTCTATTTCTTATTTTTAAATTGAGGGTTTAAAAATAGAGGCAGGAAAAGAAACTTGTACTGCTAATGCATGAGTGTTTGTGTCGTCTGCAGTATGCACCGTAAATTTTTACACTTTTCCCAACCAACATAAGATTTTTATTTCCCTGTCATGTATTTATTTTAAATAGTGACTCTATAAGATTAGTCTGTGAACTGGTGATAATTTAGGTGTACCAGAATTTCTTGAGTAACATTAAAATAAGGATTTCCAGGGTCCACTTTAAAGATTCTGATTTAAGAAATGTGGCAAAAGGCTTCCAAATCTATATATTAAAAAAAAAATGCTCCCAAAGTAGTAATGAAACAGATTTGGGAGATAGTGCTTTCAGTTCAATTCAGTCATTCAGTCGTGTCCGACTCTTTGCGACCCCATGAATCACAGCAAGCCAGGCCTCCCTGTCCATCACCAACTCCCGGAGTTCACTCAGACTCATGTCCATCGAGTCAGTGATGCCATCCAGCCATCTCATTCTCTGTCATCCCCGTCTCCTCCCGCTGCCAATCCCTCCCAGCATCAGAGTCTTTTCCAGTGAGTCAACTCATCACATGAGGTGGCCAAAGTATTGCAGTTTCAGCTTTAGCATCAGTCCTTCCAATGAACACCCAGGATTGGTCTCCTTTAGAATGGACTGGTTGGATCTTCTTGCAGTCCAAGGGACTCTCAAGAGTCTTCTCCAGCACCACAGTTCAAAAGCACCCATTCTTCGGCGACCAGCTTTCTTCACAGTCCAACTCTCACCATTATTAATCTTTTGGATGTCCATTAAGTAAAAATTTTGGCTCGATTTTTCTAATTTGCACTTTTCTGGGTAAAAAGGTGTGAATGCTCTACTCTTCTGCAGGAGTAGAGCAGAGAGAACAGACATCTTTAGGTCAGAAAACTCAAGTGTAAGAATGGATGCACTTAATAGAGGTCAAAAATGCATGAGGTCAGGAACCAGGGAGGTCAGGAACCAGGTAAGTCATCACCAATAAAAGTGCAAGTGCTTCCTGGAGACCAGGTTAGAAGAGTCTACTGTCCACATATCCAAGACATTTAATTCAAATTACCATCCACTAACTCTGACTTAGCAACAAGGTCTGATTTAGTTTAGTGTACTAATTTTATTATTGAATAGGCAGCAATAGATCATTTTGAGTCTGCATCTCTAGATACAAATGAATAAAGACCTATTTTTAAATGGAGAATAGAAGTGAGTAAAAATAATCATTCTGATCTTGATCCACTCATGGTCTCTAACTCACTTTGACTAATTTTTGTGCACTTCTGAATTTTTCTCAATGCAGCCTTCGTGTCCTTGTTCTGGAGACTATAGATCAGTGGATTTACAAGTGGAGTCAAGGAGGAGTAGAACAAGGTTACAATCTTCTGTATCCCAGCTGGATTTCCAGAAGTTGGGCTGATGTACATGACCATGAGGGTTCCATAAAACAATGACACTACTACCAAGTGGGAACCACAGGTGGAGAAGGCTTTATGTTTGCCAGTGGCTGAAGGGACACACAACACTGCTCTGAGAACCAGGGTATAAGACCCAAGAATGAAAAAGAAGGTGATAAAGATTATAAGAGAGCTCAGTATAGAACAGGAAAGCTCAATTCCAGGGGCAGGGATGCAGGACAGGGCCAGAAGGGGACCAGGGTCACAGACAAAATGGTCAATGGTATTGGGGCCACAAAAGGGGAGTTGGGTGATGAAATAGATAGGGACTGGATAGCAGAGGAAGGCTGTTACCCAGCAGAGGCCCGCCAAGTTCATGCAGAGACGGCTGCTCATGATGGTAGGATAGTGGAGAGGTCGGCAGATGGCCAAGTATCGATCAAAAGCCATGAGGGGCAGTAAGAAGGTCTTGGTGGTGCCCATGGAGAAGAAGAAGTAGAACTGGAGGAAGCAGGCAGAGAAAGAGATGGTTTTGGTCTCAGACAGGAAGTTCCTTAACACATTGGGAACAGTGGTGTTGATGTAACACATCTCCAGGAACGAGAAGTTGGCCAACAGAGTGTACATGGGAGTGTGGAGTCTGTGATCCAGCTTCACTGCAAAGACAATGGCCCCATTCCCCATCAGTGTCAGGATGTAGGACGCAGAGAAGAGCACAGAGAGGAGGACTCGAGCCTCTAGAGCAGGGAAAGCTCAGGAGTATGAATTCAGTCACTGTGCTGACTCCTGACACGTTCATGGCTTCCTAAGAGGTGGAGAGGAAAAAATGACAGCAACAGAGATGACTTTATTCTTCAATCCTCAGGAATACTTCCTCTTCAGTAGGGTCTAAAGCCCTCAAGATCCTATTATTTTATTAAATAAATAATAAGCTAACTATACTACTGAAGACGGTCAAACTTTGAGAATGCTAGATATGATCTGACTTTGAATTTCAGACTTTCTCATTCTTCTTTCAGTATTTTCTCAGATACAGCGATGACAGGATCTTATGCAATAAGCAGCTTGCAGGTTAGTGACAATACTTAAAATGAAAGTAAGTATGATAATCATGTATTTTTATCTATAGAATAAAATATAAAAGATTCTTAATATTGGACACAGAATTTCAGTTTCTCAGATTTTTGGAATTACAGACACAAATGATAGAAATTGGAAGAGAGAATAAAAGGTAACATAAGACACTGAAAACTTTATGCATTTCATATTTATTTTGGATCAGTGTTGCTACCGTAAGTGTTGACATCTTAACACAATCTGATAACCAAGACAAAAAATGTCAATGTGCTATCCTTTCTTCAGTATTCATCATTGTTTGTAGTTCAAGAAAAGTTTGAAGTCCAGATACCTACATAAAGACTTCCATCTGGTCTCATCTTTTACTTACTGAATTAAAATATTTCTTTAAAACTTTGGTCTAAGTTAAAACTTTATTTACAATTTTTTTTTTCTTTTTAACGTGAGCAGTGTATCTGGTGTATCACTTAAGGATTTTTGAGGTTTTTGCCTGAGGTGTCAGAATTCCTAGAAAGTCCCCTATTCTGGTTTAGGGACAGTTTCAGAAAATAACAAATACTCACAATGCTATTATCAGTAGTTTGGTCATATTCATTTGTTTTCTGAATCCCCTCTGTTAGTGAGGGTCAGTTATTAGTTGCGCCAAAGTGACCAGAAGTGACATGACTGAGTCATGATGCTTATTTAGGAAAATATACACAAAAAAATACAGACCCAGACACTTAATAAAAGTTTTCCATCTGAGAATGTTTATTAGTGAATTATTTATAACACTGATCACTTTCCATATCACATAAAGTTAGAGCTTTAAGAATAATCTTGATGATTGCGATTAGTGACACAATGCATGAGAGAAATTCACAATTTTTCATATCACACTGCAAGGCTTCTCTTCAGTCTGTGAATAGATCATATATGGCAGAGCAACGCTGTGAAGAATTCCCTGAAGCAGGATTTGAGAGTTAGGCAGAAGCCAAAGTAACTTTGAGAATATGGTGAAAAGAGCAAGAAGTATTTGGTGCTAACATGCAGGAGGATTCCAATGGCTTTAGAAACCATGTGGGAGTGAACTCACCAATCTGGGTTGCTCAATCATTACCTTGCTCTCCCTCCTTACAGCAGAGACCACAGGATCAGTGGCAGAGCCAAACATAGCTAAAATCAGGGAGGGCTTAAATGAAGGGCTTCTTCTAACTGTTTTGCCAGTTATTTCCAGACGTCACTTTGCTAACAACTTTTTCCCCCGCAAAGGTTCTGACTGGGTACAACTACTTGATTAATAAGGACAAAATTTACATATGGTTGAGATTCCTTCCTCATCTTCAGCTCTCTCATTTCCCTTTTTCCCAGCCCTCTTAGTTGCAAGGATGAGTGTCTTTACATTAATTCATATATCTTGAGGTGTCACTATTTTTACGGTCACACAAAAGAAGGCAGAGCTAAAAAGCACACTTAGAATTGTCTTGTACCTCTTCTGAACCCATTTCCTTATAGAATTCATGAGTTGGACTTCTCATCTTCTGTTTTTGCTGCAGCAAAAGGCAGCCAAGACGAAGGGCATGCCATGCTTGGGAGCCAACAGCCCAGAGAGGGAGTTTTCCTCATCAGAGTCAATGATGAGGACATGCTTTTATGTTCAACTCTACCATACCCATATATCTCTTCAAACTGAGCCAGGAAATCCAACAGTGTATGTAAGAAAAAAAAAGGACTAACTATTCATGTTACAATCACTGATGTGATATACTACAGAGTGCCTTTTACTTTATAAATCTGGTTAGTCATTATTCCTCTGTATAAGTATAGTGTAAACATTCCATATGTGAACACAGAACATTTTTGTTCATTGGATAAAAAGCCATGGACCCTTTATGAAGCCTATTTGTGAAATGAACAGTTAGCATAGATCATGTGTGCCATTTTTTCCTATTATATGATTTTGATGATTATTAGAGAATATCTTTCTGAAAGCAATCTCTTTCCAGGTAGTATACTCGTCCTTCAGACTGCCTGAGAAGACAGAATACCAAGTGAAGAGCATACGGAAGGAAACTGTTTAATCAAGCTACTGTTCTTGAAGTGGGTGGACTGGTGAGTTGACTGGTTGGGTGGCCGGTCGGTTTCTTGTATTGGAAAGAAGACTATGAAAAAACTGGCCCCTAAGTTTGTCCTCATGTAATGATTTATGAATCCCCAAAGCATAAGAAACAGTGTGTGTATGGCATAAACTTGTGACATTCCATTCTAATACCCTAACTATTCCCAGCAAGTAATTCTGGAGACTTTGGAGGGTGGAGTTATGAAGAATTTAATTGAGTCAGTTTATTCCATCAATGACAAAAATAAAAATTGACAACTCTAGACTTTTCTATTAAACTTCCCACTTTTTGACCATCCCACTGCTTATCTACATTTTCACCAAAAGCTGCAGGAAAAATAATGTCACTGCTAATAAATCTTATAGGACACTGTGGCAGAAAAGATGAAGTGAGATGTGAAGCTGTCAAACCTAGAGTGTTCCAAACTGTTGTTAACATTAAGCAGACATAGTTCATTTTTTCGGAAAGAAAAACAGGAAGCACAGATCTCATGATTCTGGTTTAAATCTATGAACTTGGATTTATTTCTGACCTATTACAGAGAAAGTGATTTATTTATGCTTAGTAAATAACAGTCTGGGAATCTTCTATCAAGCACCTTATTCAGTGAAATGGTAAAAAAATATCTTTTGGATTCAACATTGATTGGAAAACTGGACAGCTTTAGACTTGAATGCTCAAGCTTCCTTTTTATGCTTCCTTAAAAACCACCAATGGGAGTATTCCAAATCTTGATTCAAAAGTGTCATACATGATCCTCCTTTCAATTTCTCTGTTCTTTTATGCCTTTTAAATTTCTTTATCTCCTCTTCCTAGCAAAGTTAAGACTGGTGACTTCTAATACACAAGGCAGGAGATCTGAATTTAATAAGATAACTGAATGTTGAAACTATTATTTTTAGGTCTTTTATTGTTCAGTAGCCAAGTTGTTGCTGTTGTTCAGCTGTTCAGTCACCAAGTCATGACAGACTCTTCACAACCCCATGGATGCCAGGCTTTCTTGTCCCTCACCATCTCCCAAAGTTTGCCCAAGTTCATGTCCATTGCATTGGTGAGGCCATCCAACCATCTCATCCTCTGTCGCCCTTAGGCCTCTTAGTGTTTTCTTAATATTAATCAATTACAAGATTACTCTGTTGTTTGAAATACATAAAGATTTATAAATTTTGTACAATTTTTAAATGTACAAATTTTAAATGCATGTACTGAAAAGTACATGCCTGTCCAGATATTTGAAAATGTCCTCACTTTCTTTTCAGAGAACAAAGTTAATTCTACCAGATAAAATTGCAGATAAAACCCTGTTTGACTGTAGATTCCTTTAGTTGTTTTTATCATCCAAAAATACTAACTAAATGAACTAAACTTTTATATTGAAAACACCATTTTCTTTATCTAGGTAGGATCTGAATATAAAAAGCAAGATAGTTTATTTTTTATAGTATGTGTAAAAATGTGAAATTAAACACATAAATAGAGATATTTTAAAAATAATAGCAAATATTTATGATATACTAGGTCTCTTGTAATTTTTTTAGGCATCACTCAAGTGGAGAAGGCAATGGCACCCCACTCCAGTACCCTTGCCTGGAAAATCCCATGGATGGAGGAGCCTGGTGGGCTACAGTCCATGGGGTCACTAAGAGTCGGACACGACTGAACGATTTCATTTTCACTTTTCACTTTCATCCATTGGAGAAGGAAATGGCAACCCACTCCAGAGTTCTTGCCTGGAGATATATATATATATATATATATATAAAATGACAGATATATTGCTTTTCAGTTCAGTTCAGTTCAGTCTCTAAGTCTTGTCTGACTCTCTGTGACCCCAGGAATCACAGCACATCTTTTAGAGACACCATAATGAAGAAAACAGAGGTTAGCATAATTTTTGTAAACAGCAATATAAAAATGTTGTATTTTGTAGGAACTTCTATATATAACTATTAAAAATGATATAAATAACTCCAACTGTAGGAGGCTAAGGATCAGGAAGAATATGCACACATTATCAGCTGTATGATATTATTAACTATTTAGGTCATATATTAGTCATGTTTTTATAGGTATAGTTTTATTATTGAATAAACAAGCATAAAAATTCAAAATGACCATTAAAAAAGATGTTGAATATACTACGAATCAAGAATTATGATCAATTCAATGCTGTGGACCTAAGGTTTAGTCTGGGTTTACCCTCCCCGTTGTCTGTAACTGAAGCTATTGATGATACTGTTTTTGTTAAATCCACAGAGTTATCAGGTACAAGGATGAAAATAAAAATAGAATTAGAAAGCTATAGATGTAGGAGGGGCTTTAATTTTTTCCAGTGTGGTAAACAGGAATTCACTGAATATTTTCTTACTATGAACTATGATCACTTTTGAGCAGTTAAGTGAAAAAGAAATAGATTGTAGGTGGTATATGTTATGTCAAAGAATAAAAAAGTATGCCTGCTTTTTCACCTAATACTAGCTTAGTAGGCTGTCAATGTTATTTTAGTTAAATTAGAAAGGGCAAAATTTTGCTACTATATAAAACTATATTAATACTATGAAAATAATTATGTAAAATAAGTATGTAATTTTTAACTCTAAGTAAAAGAAGTAACCCTAAATATTCTAAAAGTATACTTGTAAAATCAAGTAAGTTAGAGCAGAACTCTCAAAATAATCAAAAGTTAGGAAAATTAAAAATAAGAACTGAAAAAAGAATTTCATTTTATTCTTTGTGCTGCTAATTTTAGGGTCATGGGAAAACTAAGCCTCCCTGTTTCTTTGTATCTCCCTGTCACTCTCTGAATACCTCTCACATGATAGAAATTTTCACCCACAGTGTCTAAAAGGATCTTCACAATCACCAAATGAAATAAGTTAAATACTCTTACTGTTCCGAGTTTGGCTCTCAGTGCAATCTGTTGGGGTTTCAGAGTGAGAAGTAGCATGACTAAAGTGTAAGCCCAGTGTTTTCCGACGCCAGGCCTTCATCTGTGTCGTCATTCTTTCTCTCTGTTCAGATCCAAGAGTATAATTCCATTTCCAGGGTAACTGTTAATTATTTTAGGCTTTGAGAGATTTCTCTCCATAATCTCTATCAGATTCCTTCCAGGGTTAAATTAATAACCATCACTTTTCTCAATATTTGGAAATTTCTATTAATTGCATTTACATATCTGTATCCAGAACACAGTTTTCCTTAACTCAAAGAAAGCTGTAGACCCTGATGATTGTGGATCTGTGACTACCTGAATATTACCTCAGAGAAGACACCTCTATAGCTGTAAGATTCTGTAGCAGTTACTCATTTTGATGATATAGGGAGTCCGGAAGTTTCCAAATGTACCTTGGAGAAGAAACCCTTGATATTTCTGAAAGCTATGCAAAAATTCCAAGCCATTCTAATTAGTGTGCATGGAAATATGGCATTAAAAGATTGTCTTAAATATGACAGAGAAAGAGAACCAAGGGAGAAGTTAAGAAGTTTACAAAGTGTAGAGTGTATCTTCTTACCAGAGAGAAACCCTGGGGTCACACAGAGTCGGACACAAGTGAGTGTACACATACACAAAGGCGATATTATCAATATTCTTCTAAATATTGTAAGGGAAGCTTACCTTTTATTTTCATTTATACAATATTATGTGATTTAGTCTTAAGGACAAGAATCCAACACTTTAGTGATCTGAGAAGGAAATATGATAACGTGTCTATCTGCCCATGGGCTGTTACATTTTTTTCATCAAAAGAATACAGTTATTCACATATTGGTGGTTATGGTTTCAGTTTCCTTTTTATGCAGTTACAAGTTTACATGTGCACATCTCTCTCTCTCTATATATATATATATATATATTCACATATATGGTGGAGTTTTTTCCTTTGAGATATAGAGTATGGAAGGATATTTTAAATTCAATTAATTTAAACTAATATTATGCTTAAATAAATATCATTCAATGTAAATGGTTGTTTTAGAGAAATAAAGAGAAATTAGAGAAAATTTAAGCAGCAGCACATTTTTAGTGTTCTTCTCGCACTTTGGGAATGAATGGCAGGGTTTGGAAAGCAGACATGAAAAGAATGAAGTAGAAGAGTGGGATTATTACACTTGACATTAACTATGTAGATAGTGTCAGTGATGTCAATCCACCACTGGTCAACTCGGCTGATGATCAGGCATAGGAGGGTCTTCTGTCTTGACACACAGTTTAGAATCATCTGTTCATTAAACTTTAGCTGACTATGTTTACGAATGGAAACCAGAGATAACCCTTTAAACCATTTATTTAGGTTCCATTGTTTGAATATCTCAAACATAGGGTAATACAAACATTTAATTATGATAACTACACTAAATAACCTTGAATATGGGGTTGGGAGAGGGCAGAGTCAAATACCTTCATCTTAGCTCCACATCAGCTCTTCAAAAATGGGTGGCTACAATGCAACATATCTGCGAGATGACTTTCTACTCACTTTCTCCCCTTCTCATTGTTAGACAGCTTTTGCTAACCAGACATTTCACTATTTCTCAGTGACTGGGGACTCTGGACAGGTTCCCAGGGTTTATCTAAACTTCATAATTACTCCTCTTTATCTGGTAAATCTATGTATGTGTTTTAGGTAGTGAATGAATGCTGTGTTTCAACTCCACCAAGTTAGGAGACACAACAAGTGGAGGAGGTGGACATTCTATTCAATTAATGAAGGTGTTAAAATATTGTTATTCTTATGCCCCTCTGACTTCGAGGAAATGGGGCCCTTCAGAAAATGGAACAGCTAACCAAAGAATAATGTGTAGAAATCTGTAGCCTGATTAATGAAACTGTAAATAAGGACAAACTTTTGGAAAACAGTTTGCTAGAGCCTTACCAAACTAATAATAGTATTGCCATTTGATAAAGTAATAGTACTCCTAGGTATTTACCAAACTTAGTTAAAAATTTTGTTCATGCAAAACCTGTATTGAATGTTTGTGACAGCTTTATTCATAATTACCAAAAACTAGAGACATCCAAGATGTCCCTCAATCTGTTAATGGTTAAATAAAGTGTGGGACACTTGTACAATGGAATATTATTCCATAATAAAAAGAAATAATTTATCTAGTCATGAAAAGATATAGAGGATTCTTAAGTGTCTGTTGCTACATGAAGGAAGCCAATCTTCAAAGTGCACAAACGGTATGATTCCACTTTTATGATATTCTGGAATATGCAAAACTATGGAGACAGTGAAAAGTTAGGTGCTTGTCAGGGGATCATGAATTCATGGGAATGAATGAATATGTGAAGCACAGGAGATTTTAGTGTAATGAAATTCTTTATGATAACTGTTACTTCGAATATATTTTCTTAGGCATTTGCCATGTCTTCTGTGAGGGCCTAAATTCAATGACACTCTAGAAACAATGAGCACATGTTTATTTCTAATTCCATTATCCATAAATGGAATCAGGGATCTTTGGAGATAGGGCTATTGTTGGAATAGGAAATTAAGATACAAGATCATCTGGGAGCATCTTTTAGTCCCAGAGAATAAGGGAATGCTCAAACATACATAAACTCACAAAACTTGATGTGGATATACATCAAAGAGGCTTAAGAGCCAAATGAAAATGCTCCCAATAGCAGTATTTGATTATAATCCAGATTATAAAATAAATATCCATGGTTTCATACTAATATAAATGATTGAATAAATTAGTGGATGGGGTAGCAAAGTTTTCACTCATGCAGGAGAATTAGAGATAAATTGTGTAGCACGCTACCCTAATCAATGGGAGCATAGCTACTCATTCCTTAAGTGTGGGCTGAGTGTAGTGACTTTTGTCAAAATACAGTGTGGATAGTATGGAAAGTAAATCTACAGTGAGGGAACCTGACATTTCAGTCAGATGATCAAGGTCAACATCAACAGACATAAATCATGGTGATGGTATAGACGCTTGATGGGAGGTGTCAAAAATGGCAGATCACATGTGGTGTGCTTCCCCTGAACCCATAACTCTGGTGTAATCATGAGAAAATGCCAAATACATTTCAGTGGGGTGATACCCTTCCTACTTTGCAGTTCCTCACAAAGTTAAACAGAATTATCATTCAGTTCAGTTCAGTCGCTCAGTCGTGTCCGACTCTCCGCGACCCCATGAATCACAGCACGCCAGGCCTCCCTGTCCGTCACCAATTCCCAGAGTTCACTCAAACTCATGTCCACAGAGTCGGTGATGCCATCCAGCCATCTCATTCTCTGTTGTCCCCTTCTCCTCCCGCCCCCAACCTTTCCCAGCATCAGAGTCTTTTCCAGTGAGTCAACTTGTCGCATGAGGTGGCCAGAATTATCATAGAACTCACCAATTCTGCTCCTAATCTTCAAACCCAAAGATTTAAAAACTTGTACATGAATATCTAGAACTATTCACAATGGGCAAAGGTGTTCATCCAACTGTTCATCCGCTGATGAATGGATTGATAAATGTGGTAAGCCATACAAAGGAATATCATTCAGCCACAAATGTGTATCAGATACACATTTCAACATGAATGAAAATAGTTTGGAACTAGGTCGAAGTGATGATCCCACAATATGCCTAAATGCCATTGGTTTGCAGCTCTCAAATGGTTGATTTTACATTATATTAATTTATCTTGATAACTTAAAATGTAACACTAAAAAGATAAATTAGTAAATATTATTTTCCACTATGAATTATGGTTTTAGTTATTAACTTTTTTTAGCTTATTTTTTTTTAAAAACTGTACTTGGATAATGTGTATTTTTGATGTAAAAGAGAATGCTACAATTCTAACACTAAGTTTTTGCTCATTTCTTTCTAGGCTGAATGTTATGTAGAAATTAGTCTAAATTTTTGTAAAATGGGAATAATAGCAGTTTAACAAAAAGAATTTTAGTACAATATGTTGAAATGTAGCTCTTATAATAATGTGAAATTTTATAAGAATGGTGATATTTGATCTTCTGTGTGTACACATTGCTTTTCTGAGCAGAATTATAGAGTTAGAGGTATTCAGTATGTCCAGAGTTAATTAATGAATAATGTCCACAGTGCTAAATGCCAAGGCACACAAATTATTTCCCCTTAACTGAGAAGTCACAGTCTTATTTCTCATCAGGTGAGGAAGAATATGGGATTTCCATCTCACTGTTTTGTTAGACATAAGAAATGAGATCATATAGTTATTATACTCAGACAAGTGAAAAGCTTAATAGACTTGTGAACTTCTTTTTAATACATCGTGGCATTGATCTAAAAAAGAGGCAGCATAGCTAGGGAATGAATTTATAGACTTTGAAATCAAAATATTATTTCACTTGAATTTTCATTTTGACTTTAGTATTCTGAACTTTGCCAACATATTTATTTCTATTTTTAAGATATTATCATGGCCAAAATGGGATTGGTAATTATATCAATGAGGTAAAAGCAGGGATAGGGTTTCTAGGAATATTGTATGAATATGTTTCCATTAGAATTTGAAATAATTTTTACTAATGAGTGTGTTAATAAGCATTTCTTTTTCACTAGTATTGGTCTAAATGATATTGATCAGTAGGTATTAAAATATTAGGAGATGCTAGTTTCCTTGAATATATTTTGCTGTCACAGTTTATGAATCATAGCTTCCTTTTATTTGCATTTACTTTTTAAATCAAGCTTCTAATATTTTTTCTTTTCTTAATGGCATGGGAATTCACGGTAGAGATCTCATAGTAAACGGCCTGGGGACTCAGGTCACTGAGTCATCAAAGGGCCACCCAAAAGTGTTGTTAGAGCTGAAATAGTTGTAAGGAGTACTAACCACAGAGATCAAAGAGGGAAACACTTCTTAAGAGGTTCATTTATAGTGAAAATATTGTTTTCTGGGACCTTTTTTTGGGGGCGTGGTGAGGTCAGGTAAGTGGGGACAGTATAATTTAAGTGAAGAGCCTGTTAAAATTACCAGCTGTTTTCCGTCAATGGGCAAAGTATAGCAACTCTGCTACAACATTTCAAAAATTCTACCCCCCTGCCCCCTGCACCTTGCCTTCCACTTTTTCTTATCTCTATTTCTATTTTTCAATTCAACATGCATTTGTTGAAACTAGTTGAACCTATACAAGTGCCAGTCTTTCCAAGGGGAAGTCTGAGTTTTCTCGAGGCATGAAGCTCTTCATATGCCTGCACTGTGTCTTAATTCACAGGGAAATTTTTGGACATGGATTATATTTCACTTAGAACTAGGAAGGACCTTGAGAATTGGTTTTGATGTGAATCATCTTTGACCTGTCATTTTTTTCACGGCAATTTCTGGAATGAATTTTGCTTTTTAATTCCACTGGCGTCAGTTTTCAATGAGAATAATATAAAAACCCAGTGTGTTTGCCAAGAAACTATTATCAGTTTTGAGGTGTTTATTTGCACATGCATGCTCACAGCCTTCCAACCCCTTGTCTTCTCTCCCAAATTCACACAATTTCGTATGGTCAGAATTTCTGACTAAAACATAGTCCCTGCTCTCAAGAAGCTCATACTTTTTGCAGAGGAGACAGAAAAACTAGTCAATTGTAAATTATATTGTCATGAAAAAGTTATCATGAGAACCTCACAAGTAAGATGTGATAGCAGGGTGGAGGAATATCTCATACAGAGTGGAGGAGAGATGGGGTGTATCACCCCTCTTAGTAATAACTGACAGAAATTTTAGAACAAGAAGTAATTGGCCAAGGGGAAAATGCAGGGAAAACTATAGAGCAGAACAAAAGTATGAGTAGCCCTCATATCAATGAAAGAACAATTGTCCTAGTAGTTCAAGAGATTTATAAGGTGGAGTTGTGAGATTAGAGGCTGGGAAAATGGGTTGTAGTCTGTTGCATTATGTGTCTTGCTGAGACATTGTGAAGAGAGAAGTTACTGAGAGTTTTTAATTGGTGAGCAGGCAAAAAAGACTCAGGAACCACTCCTAAGGTATGCTGTTCTGACCGCTTCCTTTTTAATTGTTTAATTGCTATTCCTTCTTGCTTGTTTCTATTTTCTCCTTTTTACTACTGTCCCTGTGTGGTCTGTCTCCTCTCTTTTCTTTTCATCTCTTTCCTTACTAGTATCAGTCAGCTAAATGATAGATATATTTTATAGCCCCTAGCAGTAGACTCAGGGAAGGCAAAGGCACCCCACTCCAGTACTCTTGCCTGGAAAATCCCATGGACGGAGGAGCCTGGTAGGCTGCAGTCCATGGGGTTGCTGAGTCGGACACAACTGAGTGACTTCACTTTCACTTTTCACTTTCATGCACTGGAGAAGGAAATGGCAACCCACTCCAGTGTTCTTGCCGGGAGAATCCCAGGGACAGAGGAGCCTGGTGGGCCGCCGTCTATGGGGTCACACAGAGTCAGACACGACTGACGCGACTTAGCAGCAGTAGCAGCAGCAGTAGACTGCCACAAATAGAAGATTTTTTTCTCGGCCATTGATTTCTTATGGACAACACTTTCTGTTAAGGTGCTATTGTGATGTTCTATGAGTAAACAGCTGTTGACACACTTGTAAAACTTTATTTCAGTTTTTAAATTCATGATTAAACTACCATCACTACAATCTGAATTTGCTGGGTTATACATCTGGGACTCTTATTCTGTATTTTCACAATAAATTTCATTTTTAAGTCAAAAGCCAATACCAGGTTGTTTTAGACCATTTAAATAATACAGAAATGTAGGCCTTAGGAGATGAAAGCCACATGTATCCTATTTTGAGGATTCACTGTTTGTAATATTTGATGTGTAGTTTTGGAACTTTTTTTCATGTACAAACATAGTTTCATAAAAAGAATTCTGCTTTTGCCACTAGAGGCTCTTGATTTAATCCAGTATTTGGATGGTTGTTTTAGTTGTTTCCAGTTATTTAAATACGTATAAAAGACTGCCATCAGTATTTTACCAATTTAAAAGTGAACTCCGGGAGTTGGTGATGGACAGGGAGGCCTGGCGTGCTGTGATTCATGGGGTTGTGGAGAGTCGGACACGACTGAGCAACTGAACTGAACTGATCATCATGTAACAGTTTTTGCAGGCTATGGAAATACACACAAAAATATCTTACTCTAATACTTTGCCTTCACATCTAGATGATGATAACCTTATGATTACTCATGAGAACAGATCCTGAATTTTCATGTACCATCAAATTTAACTAAGTTTCTGAATTGCAATGATTTCTCATGTATGATAGCATGCAGTGCTTTTCTTTCTGTGACTGGCTTATTTCACTTTCTCCATGTTTAATAACAAGTTACTCTTGTGCCTTTTGGAGATGGCAGGAAATTTTTGCTTTTTAAGTTGAATGTTATGCTAGTGTTTGTGTGTTGTGTGTGTGTATCACATTTGCTTTATCCATTCATTGATAATTAAAGAGAAAAACAGGAAAAAATAATCACCTAATTTTCTTACTACCACTAAAAATTTTTAATTACTACTTTTTAAAAAACTGACCTTTTATTGGTCTTTGAAACAGTTTTAAATATTTTTTACATATGGAAACAAAGTGAATATACATTGTTTTGTATACCAGACAATGTATATTTTAAAATCTACATATTGCATGATCAAAGCCTTTAGATACAGGTTTGATTATAGCTCCTTTGAAATGTCACACCCACTGCAGTTAACTCTGATGATTGTCCTATTCATTCTCCCTTGTTCTGTCCAGTTCTAATTTGTTCCCAGTTATTGGCTATAAAAACCTCCATTCACTGCCCCTGTATCAGGGCCTCCTGGCACCACCCCTGCAGTGTTTCCTTTTGGCTGCAAGACCCACTTCCCATCCATTACCCTCACTATTTCCTTCCTGACTGGCCTGGCTGCCTACATGTCTGTTCTCGGCTGTAACAGTTTCAAGGGGCTCCAACCGGCTTATGCTCCTTTCTCTCTTAGGCAGTGAAGATTATGCCCACAGGAGAGCCCAGGCGTGGTGTGGAATGCCAAGGGAGGAGTGACAAGAGACAGCATGGTTGTTAGTGGTGTGGGGCCTGGAGGAAAGCTTAGTGGTGGCAGTGCAAGTGGGGGACTCCTGGTATTCAATTCAGATGTGGAACAAGCATCAGTAATTTGGTTTGTTTCAAGATACAGTTACGTTCCGTTCCGTCGCTCAGTCGTGTCCGACTCTATGCGACCCCGTGGACTGTAGCCTACCAGGCTTCTCCGTCCATGGGATTCTCCAGGCAAGAATACTGGAGTGGGTTACCGTTTCCTTCGCCAGGGGATCTTCCTGACCCAGGGATCGAACCCGGGTCTCCCGCATTAGAGGCAGATGCTTTAACCTCTGAGCCACCAAGATACAGTAGTTTAATATTATGTCTAAAAAAATAGAATGTATATTAGGTTGAACTCTATAAAACTGGCATTTGATCAAATATGAACTGACTGAAAGAATAATCTCTTATGGCTCAAACTAAATGCATATAAGCCTGGACAGGAACAATTTAGTGATAAGAATTAAAGATATGCATTTTCTATTTTCTCCTTAGACATACAAGTTTTAAAAATGGATTTCCTTTATATCTTTCTTGTGAACTTCTCAGTTTTTAAATGTCTGTTATTCATATATTTCATTGCAATGTATTTTATTCCTATATATGAGTAATAATACTCTTCCAAGATGAAAGAACTATGAATATTTAATTCATATTTAACTATGCATATGCTTCATTGCAGACATTTATGTTATTTATAAATTTTTTTATAATATTTTATCATTGATGCCTCTTGTAGCTTAACTGTTAGTTTATCTAGTTTCAATACACTAAGAAAATTTTCTTCCTTTATTGAAGTATAGTTGATTAATCATTTTGTATGTTTTAGGTATATAGCAAAGTGATTCATTCATATATATATGTATATATCTCTATATATATACATATATATTCTTTTGCAAATTCTTTTCCTTTAGAAATTATTGCAAGATATTAAATATATTTTCTCTGCTATAGAATAGTTTTTGCTATTTATTTATTTTGTAAATAGTAGTGTGTATATGTTTTTACTTGACTTAGTCATAAACAGTGAAAATTTTGAAGTTTAGGAATCTAATTCTAAAGTACCTTCTAAACAAATTGAATTTCTTTTCTCTTTATCAGTGTATGAATGTGACTTTTTCCTCGTAGCCTCATCCATGATTTCATCAGTTTTTTAAACCTTTGAAATTTGTTAATACAGAATAGCACCCAACGCAATCTTATTTACATTTCTTTGAGTACTAGTGAGAGTTTTACTTTTCATGTGACCGTCAGCTATTAGGACTTCTTTTGTGTCAGTAGTCTTAGACGTTTTTCTCATTGTAAATTTGGTATACCATGCTTTCTATCTTTATCTATCTGGAGGAACTAATTTCATAATAGAAATATTAGTCATCTGTCTGATATTTTATAACTTGTTTTTCAGTGTGTTTTTAATTTTTATTTTATAGTGCTTATACATCCATATAAGATATCTATGTAGCTGTGTATGCAAACTTTGTACATATACCTGTATCTAAGTATAGTAAGAACTGAATATTATGGATAGTGCCAACTATTTTTCCTCCCTCATTTGTTAATGAGATATTCTTAGAATGACTTTTAGATGTTAAATGTTTGTTTAAATATTATTTTTCTTTCTTTTGGTTTGTTACCCTTTTTGATGTTTAAATATCATTTTGAAACTTTCTTGAGTTTATGATGAGAGGCCATAATCTATGTATTTACAAGTTTATCTGTTGTGCCAACACCATTGACTGAATAATTCACACTGTCCAAACTGGTGTGATATGATTATGATTCTTCAATAGTCTATTGAGGTTACCCATTTATTCTGGCCCCTTCCTTCCATTCTTTACATAGAGGTTTTTTTAACTCTCTGAAAACAGAAATATGATCAGCTAGAACTGAATATTCCCCCAGATTTTCTACTGCTCTTAGGGTAAGAAGTAGAATTCTTATTGTGGATTGAAGATTTCATCCTGTTTGGCCTATTTCTCCAGCCTGACCTTAGTCATGCATATTCTTGTCCCCCGGGCCTTGTGTCTCAGGGCCTTTGCACACGGCATTTCCAAAGTCTGTCCTACTCTACTTAATTTCAATGATAACTCATATTTTGCAGAGCCTAAATAATCATGATGGTGATGTGTCACATTATCATAGCCGTCTGATATTTCCTTCAAATTAGTTGTCAGAGACGTAACTGTATTTAAAGTTATTTAATGTTGATCTACCTATATCTACTCTAGATCAAACCTGTAAAACTTCAAAAGTCAGAATTTCTGTTTCACCTCAGACCTTGACTTTGGACTTAGAATATAGTTGATACTCATAGGATATGAATTACACTCATTAGTTGTGTTACTTGAAGAAATAAATTAATGCATGATATTTTCATAACATATTAATGGCTGTTAGTGAAAATTTTTTTCTTCATAAAACCGAATTTGATAAACGCTTAAATCTGTTCCTTTAAATAGTAACATTTGATAAATTCTTTGGTTATTTTGTTTCTCGATTTTAGATACCATCAGAAAAAGCCAATGTATGAAAGAAATGACACTTCTGTGTCTGAGTTTGTGTTCCTGGGACTTTCTACCTCTAGACCAGTGCAGCATTTCCTCCTCGCCTTCTCTACAGTGTTGTATGTAACAGTTGTTCTAGGGAATCTCCTTGTTGTGTTTGCAGTGACCTTTGATCCTCACCTACATTCCCCCATGTACTTCCTTTTAGCCAACCTCTCATCTATTGATTTGTGTCTTTCTACCTTAACAGTGCCTAAGAGGATCTCTGACCTGTACTCTGGGCACAAAACCATATCCTTCCAGGGGTTTGTCACCCAGATATTTGTTCTTCACACCCTGGGTGGATCTGAGATGGTGCTGCTCACTGCCACGGCCTTAGACCGATATGTGGCCATATGTCAGCCCCTGCACTACCTGACCATCATGAGCCCACGGGTGTGCCTTTTGCTTGTGTGTGGTGCTTGGGCTATTGGCCTCATTCACTCAGTGGTCCAGTTAGCTTTTGTGATCCATTTGCCTTTCTGTGGTCCTAGTGAGATCGACAGCTTTTACTGTGACCTTCCTTGGTTTATCAGACTTGCCTGCATCGATTCCTACAGAATGGAATTCATGGTCACTGCCAACAGTGGGTTCATATCCATGGGCACTTTCTTCTTACTGATTATGTCCTACGTTTTCATTCTGGTCACTGTATGGAAACGCTCTTCAGGTGGCTTGTACAAGGCCTTCTCTACTCTGTCAGCACACATCACTGTGGTGGTTTTGTTCTTTGGACCATGCATCTTTGTTTACATGTGGCCATTTCCCACAGTGACAGTGGATAAGTTTCTTGCCGTTTTAGACTTCTCGGTTACACCCGTCCTGAATCCTGCCATTTACACATTGAGGAACAAGGACATGAAGATAGCGATGAGGAGACTGTGCAGTCAGTTCTTGAGTTGGAAGATCTCTTAAGTAACTCATGGGAGCACAGGTTATTTCAAACAACTTCATGAAATACAAGTGGTTATATACAAATTTGGGGCTGTTTTTTCTGAAGTTACCATTTTATAATTTAGACTAGACCATTGATTATGTTGTTACATTGAATTATCATGTTAACTCTCTAGATAAAGATTTCTTTGTCAGCCAAAATAAAGCCTCAATAAGTATTTGGATATTTTTGAAAAAACAATGATTAGAGACTAGTGTCTACTGAAAGTATGGCCTTATGCATCAGACTGCCTATATTCAATTAATCAACTGAATTTTATTAATTCAATTAAGTAATGTAGAACTTACTTATGCAAATTTTCAGAAAGTTGTGAAATATCTAACTCTCCAATTTAAATGCTGGATATGAATAATTAAATAATTAAATTCATAATTATTTATCATAAATTAAATTTATTTTTCTTTCTGAAAGACAAAAATATGTGTCTTTGAGTATTTATGACCTGGGTAAAAAACAGCAAGTGAGAAGTGGAGTAAAGAGAAAATGGATCAGATGCTGTGACAGATACTGGGAAGGAAAACAAGAAGGAGAACCTCATAAACAGTATGTTTTATGAGTTTGAAAATATGCTTCCCTTGCTTGTTTCATTTCAAATGGACTCAAGTCATCTGCAGTTGACTTAGGACAGGGAAATTTATGTATATGTTGGTATTTCACAATTTTTGAAACTGTGACTTAATCCATCAATGAATATTCCTCAAATATCAAAATGTGTTGATCTGACTATAGCCTGGATGGTATTATTATTATCCAACAACTATTCTATGCAAATTTTTTGCTGACTGTTTTCTCTAGTAACTCATATAACTCTACCGTGTCTCAATACTTGGGTCTTAAATATGTGTTAGTGTGTATGATCTGTGTAAATTACAAAGCCTATTTAATTTTTGGCTTGCTTTGACAGCTAGAAGACTGAGCCAGGTTCACTGTGAAGCTATGAAAGGACCCTGTGTCCTGAGTATTTGCGATCCACAATTCTTTCAGGGTTATGCAATCAGTTTGTATTTCATATTTTTCCTGTTCACATTATTTTGTTGTTTTGATTTATATTTTTAGTGGATTCTTTTTAGGTACATTCAATTAGAAAGTACAATATAAAGCCAGAACTCTGATTGAGGAATTTGTCTTACTTTTGAAAGTAGCAGGAGAATGGAGAAGACTAAAGTTCTAAGCTCAAAAGTTCTGAAAGGCAATACTGAACCACCTGAACTCTATCAGATTGAGGAGCAAAAGATCTATTAGAATCATAATCCAAATGTGGAAGGGATATATCCAAGGAACAGGAGCAAACCTTAAATGTACCAAGTCTTATAAAAATTACACTGCAGAATCAATAGGGTAGTACTTGATCGGACTGAAGTGATCACACCTTAACATTTTATGCCTCAGAGAGGAAGGAGTAGATCATTTCTGAAGGATTTATTATATCAACGCTACATGATCTTTTATATACAATATGTAACATAGAAAAAATTAATTGTGGAATATGCAAGAAGCAGGGATATGTGATTGATAATTAGTGGGTAATGAGTTAAGAGAAGCAGACCACATAAGACACAATTTCTGAAATTAGAAGAGAGCATAAAATAAGTTAAAAGATATAGTTAAAAGACATTAAGAATGTGAAAAACTGAAAAAAATTACACAGAGGAACAGAATATCTCAGAAAGAACCAAGTGATTTTAGAAATGAAAAGGAAATGTGCAATATTATGAATTTAAGAGAGATTCTTTATTAAAATTTGCAAAATACAAAGGATCATGTCATCTTTAGAAAGGAATAGGAAATTGGTAGTATTTCTAGATCCATCGATTTCATATAAATGGATGTAAACTTGTATAAGATTTTAACGAAGATTTCTGAAGAAAAGTTTTCCTTAATGTAGTAATAAATTATTTATAAGTTCTGAACATAATCTAGTTCTTACAGGCTATTTGAACACTTCACTGAATTAAGTGGATAGTTTATTCCAAAGCTACATTTTTTCACCTACCTAATCACTGACTCGATGGACATGAGTTTGGGTGAACTCCAGGAGTTGGTGATGGACAGGGAGGCCTGGCATGCTGTGATTCATGGGGTCGCAAAGAGTCGGACAGGACTGAGCCACTGAACTGAACTGAACTGAATGATGAACTGCCTAACCCATTTATGACTAGGAAGGAAAAAAGCAAAATCTCCGAAGGTTGTTGATACCGACATCTTTGTATTTACTGGGCTTCCCTGATAGCTCAGCTGGCAAAGAATCCACCTGCAATGTGGAAGACCTGGGATCAATCCCTGGTTTGGGAAGATTCCCTGGAGAAGGGAAAGGCTAACCCACTCCAGTATTCTGACCTGGAGAATTCCACGGACTGTATAGTCCATTGGGTTATAAAGAGTTGGACACAACTAAGTGAATTTCACTTCACTTGTATTTTTTTCAGGTTTAAATCTGATTTTATTTATTTATTATTTATTTTTTTATTAATTTTAATTGGAGGCTAATTACTTTACATATTGTATTGGTTTTGCCATACATTGACATGAATCTGCCCCGGGTGTACATGCGTTCCCCATCTTGAATCCCCCTCCCACCTCCCTCCCCATCCCATCCCTCTGGGTCATCCCAGTGCACCAGCCCTAAGCATCCTGTATCATGCATCGGACCTGGACTGGCGATTTGTTTCACATATGATAATTTACATGTTTCAATGCCATTGTCCCATATCATCCCACCCTCGCTGTCTCCCAGAGTCCAAAAGACTGTTGTATACATCTGTGTCTCTTTTTCTGTCTCTCATACAGGGTTATTGTTACCATCTTTCTAAATTCCATATCTTTTAAAGATATTACACTGTTTCACAAACGTCTAAAACATGATGAAAGAGAAAAAACTCTCCAGATTAGGATTATGATTCAATTTCCTTTCTGAATATGATTTGAAATATTTAATAATTACTTATATATATATATGTTTATAGAAGATAATAGAATGTTATCTAATTGATAGACTAATTTATCATTTTATAAAGATAAATATAGCAATATAATGCACTAACTTATTAAAGAAAACTTTAGAGAAGGCCTATGTAAAATGCTCTGTTAAGAAATTCATTGAATAATAGAAAATTTCCTGATAGTGTGGTCAGTGTTGAAGTAATAGTAAGAATCAAAATAATTAACATTAAAATTCTTACTAATTTCAAGTCATTCTTGAGAACAATCAAAATCATGTTTATAAAGACTGGCCACATTTCTCAAATAGGAACTCATTTTTGCAATTCTAGAACACTAAAGAACTGATACAAAACTTTCTTCAGGAGATATACATGATTTCTATATGTGAATTAGGGAACTCTTCACAGTCTTCAGTAACAGGATAGGTGTGGCTAATTTAGGGTGCTCACAGAAGACATTCTGATAATTTGAGATGATGAAATACCAACAGAAATCCACAGTCTGTCATCATAGCCACTTAATGACATTTCTAATCTCTTTGTTTCTTAAAGTATAAATGACTGGATTTAGTAGTGGTGTGATGATAGCATAAAATACAGCAAGGAACTTGCCCACTCAAGTGTTGCTAAGTGGAAAAAGAGAGATGAAGATACAAGGCCAAAGAATAACATGACCATCGTGACATGGGCAGTGCAAGTGGAGAGAGCCTTGGATGCCCTGCCCCTGGATTGATGGCAGACAGTGAGCAGAATATAAAAGTAAGAGATCAGCAGTAGAATGAAGCAGATGGTGGCCAGTACCCCACTGTAAGCATGAATCAACGTTTCTAAAACATAAGTGTCCGAGAAAGCTGGCTTGATCACCAATGGAATATCACAGAAAATACTATCCAATTCTCTGGATCCACCGAAAGGCAGTTATATAATTATAGTTAGTTGGCTTATTGAATGCACAAAGCCAGTGATCCATGATGTCATCACTAGCTGAATGCACATTTGTGTGTTCAGGATGCTAGAGTAATGGAGTGGCTTGCAGATGGCCACATAAAGGTCATAGGCCTTGGACACAAGCAGCACCATTTCACCCCCTCAAAAAAAATGTCCCCCCCAAAAAATCTGACCCATGCATGCTCTAAGGGAGATGGTCTTGTTTGCTTTGAGAAAGTCTGAGGTCAGTTTAGGAGCGGTTACTGATGAAAGGCATAAGTCAGTGAATGAAAGATTGACTAATATTAAGTACACAGGGGAGTAGAGACGAAGGTCAGCAATAATTAGCAGCACATTGAAGATATTGCCTAATATGGTGATTAAGTAAAGTGAGTAAAATATCACTAGGAGGAAGGCCTGAAGGTCCCATAAATCACACAGCCCAAGAAAAATAAATCTGGACACTATGGACTGGTTCAGTTCAGTTCAGTTCAGTCGCTCAGTCGTGTCTGACTCTTTGTGACCCCATGAACCACAGGCTGTTGCTTCTTCCATTTAGTTCAGTTTATTCTAATTTTATCTGAAGAAAAAACATAAAAATATATTTTCTGAATCAAGCAGTTTTCTTATTTATTGCTGATGGAAGCATTTACTTACATTGTCAATTTGGAAAATGTCCTTTTCTTGTAAAGCTCAACATTCAAACATCCTGTGGTCCAGCAATTTCAGTCTCATTTGCATGCTTGAGATAAATTCTTACAACTGTATATATGGAGATATTTATAATTATAAATAGGACAGTGGAATATTATTCAGAAACAACATATAATATACAACTATATTAAATGACAGAAATGTAGCTTTTTGAGACATAGTAATGAAGAAAAAAGAGGTTATCGTAATTTTTATAAAGTGAACAGCAATAAAAAATGGTGTATTTTGTAGGGACTTCTATGTATAAAGTAAGTATTATAAATGATGTAAGTAACTCCAGCTGTGGGGAAGTAAGGATCAGGATGAGTATGCACACATTATCAGCTGTATGATATTATGAGCTATTTAGGTCTTATATTAGTCATGTTTTTATAGCTATAGTTTTGTTTGTAAATAAAGAAGCAAACAAATTCAAAATAGACATTGAGGAATTTGTGAATATACTATGAATAAAGAATTATGATTAATTCAATGCTGTGGCCCTGAGGTTTTACCTGAATATAATCTTCCTGTTGTCTGTAACTGAAGCTATTGATTATTCAAGTTTGGCTTAAATCCATTGATTTATCAGGTACCAAGGATGAAAATAAAAAGAAAATTAGAAAATAATAGATGTAGGAGGGGCTTTTAATTTTTTCCAGTGTGGTAAACAGGAATTTATTGAATATTTTCTTACTATGATCTGTGATCACTTTTGAGCACTTCAGTGAAAAAGGAATAGATTGTAGGTGGTGTATGATTTATCAAAGAATAAAAGCTTATGCCTACTTTTTCACCTAGTCGTAACGTAATAAGTTGTAAATATTATTTTAGTTAAATTACAAAGGGCAAAGTATTACTGCTAACATAATTATATAAAAACTGTATTAATAATACTGTTAAAATAATTATATGAAATAGGTATGTAATTTTCAACTCTACCCTAAGTAGGAAAAGTAAGTCTAAAGATTCTAAGAGCATAGTTGAAAATCAAATGAGTTAGAGCAGAACTCACACACAAAAAATCAAATGTTAGGACAATTAAAAATAAAAATAAATGGGACAATTTATTTTCTTCTTTGAGTCGCTAATTTCACGTCATGGGAAAGCTAAACCTTTCTCTTTCTTTGTCACTCTCTCTCTGAATACTTCCCATATGCTAGAATTTTCACCCCTATTGTCTAAAGTAATCTTCACAATAACCAAATAAAATAAAATAAGTGAAATATTTGTTACTATTCTGAGTTTGGCTCCCAGTGTAACCTGTTAGAGTCTCAGAGCTGGGACATAGCTTGACTGGAGCGCAATCCTGATTCTCTCTGATGCCAGTCCTTCATCTGTGCGGTCATTCTGTGTCTCCTGTTCAGTTCCAAGAGCATAATTCCATTTCCAGGGTGACTATTGACTATTATAGGCTTTGAAAGATTTCTCTCCATAATCTCTATCAGGTTCGTTCCTGAGTTAAATTAGTAACTATCACTTTTCTCAATATTTGGAAATTTCTGTTAATTACAGTTACAGATCTGTGCCTAGAACATAGTTTTCCTGAAGTCAAGAAAACTGCAGGACCTGATGACTGTGGATCTGTGAGGACCTAAATACTACCTCAAAGAGGGCATCTACATAGCTGTGAGATTGTGTACTCATTTTGATTATGTAGAGAGTCCAGAAGGTTCACCAATACCTTGGAAGAAATCTTTGATGTTTTTGAAAGTTATGCAACAATTGCTAACCTTTCTAACTAGTGTGCATGGAAATATGGCATTAAAACATTGTCTTCAATATTATAAGGAAGGGAACTAAGGGTGAAGTTAAGCAATTTAAGGTGCAGAGTGTATCTCCTTACCAGAGAGACACCATATTTGACCACATTTCTTCCCAAGAATAAAACATTGTCCATATTCTAAATAGAATCTGAAACAGAATCATATTGCATCAAAACAAAGAATCTACTTTCTGCTGTGACCAGCATTCATGGGGGAGTGTGAGGCATATATTTAGTACAGAGAGAGGCCTCTGGAGTAGGAAATTTTTCAAGCTACTCATGCTATGTTCCTTTGAGACCACTTGATTCTGGTCTCTCTGAATTAAGAACATCATCTGGAAAGTGTGCCTTTTGTCAAGGTTAGGGTGAGAACTGGTGACGACAACAATAAAAGTTCTAATGGTGGAGTTAAGCACAGTTTTAAAACATCTCTTTGATTAACTTTTTAACAAAGAAAAGCATTATCCCAGAACTAAGTTGCCGTCCCTAGTCCCAGATGACTTGGGTGAGTGGATATGGGCTGATGAGCAGAGGGAGAGGGAATTGGTAGTGCGTGCTCAGTGGCTCCCTCAGTGCTGAACACCAAGCATGCCCACTGTAGAGCAGTCAGTCGTGAACTGGGGTTTTAAGGAAGAATAGAGAGAAATTTTAAAGTGTTAAAAGTTTCTCTGATTATGTGAGCAATGATCATGATTGAAAAACGGGCACAAGGCAATATTGGGGCTTCCCAAGTGGCTCCCAAAGAATCTCCTGCCAATGCAGGAGATACAAGAGAGATGGGTATGATAGTGGATGGGGAAGATCCCTAGTATAGGAAATGACAACTAACTCTAGTATTCTTGCAGGCATAATCTTTTGGACAGAGGAACCTGGCAAGCTATGGTCCATGGGGTCGCAAAGAGTTCGACACAACCAAGCGCTCTCATAACAAAAGGGCAATATTAACAGTATTATTCAAAATAACAAAACAATAAGGGAAGCTTACCTCTTATTTTCATTTATAAAATATTATATGATTCAGTCTTATGGACAAGAATCCAACACTTTAGTAGTCTGAGAAGGAAACATGATAGTGTGTCTCTATCTGCCCATTGCTGTCACTTTTTGTCAGAAGAATAAACTTGTTCACATATTGGTGGTTATGGTTTCAGTTTGTTTTCTATGCAGTTACATACCAACATGGGCACTTTTAAATATATAATATGGAGGAATCTTTTTCTTTGAAAGATATACAGTATTGACGGATATTTTAAATTCCAGTTACTCTAAAATAATATGCTTAAATATATTTCGTTCAATGTATATGGTTGTTTTTAGAGAAATTAAGAGAAAATTTATGTAACTACACCTTTTTAGTGTTCTTTTCACACTTTGAGAATGAATGGTTAGGGTTTGGAAAGCAGACATGAAAACAATGACGTAGACGAGTGAGATTATTACATTTGACATTAACCATGTACATAGTGTCAGTGATGTCAATCCACCACTGGTCAACTTGGTTGATGATCAGGCAAAGGAGGGTCCTCTGTCTTGACACAGTTTCGAAACATCTGTACATTAAACTTTAGCTGACTATGTTTAGGAATGGAAACCAGAGATGATAACCCTTCAAGCCATTTATTTAGGTTCTGTTGTATGAATATCTTTAACATAGGGGAATACAAACATTTAATTATGATAACTACATTAAAATAACCTTGAATATGGGGTTGGGTGGAGAAGGAAATGGCAGCCCATTCCAGTATTCTTGCCTGGAGAATCCCAGGGACAGGGGAGCCTGGTGGCCTGCCACCTATGGGGTCGCACAGAGTCTGACACGATTGAAGCTACTTAGCAGCAGCAGCATGGAGTTGGGAGAGCTCAGAGTCAAATACCTTCATCTCAGCTCCACATCAGCTCCCAAGAATGGGTGGCTAAAATGCAGCATATCTACAGGATGACTTTCTATTCATTTTCTTCCCTTCTCATTGTTAGAGATTTTTTTTGCTAAACAGACATTTCACTATTTCTCAGTGATTGGGGACTCTGGACAGGTTCCCAGGGTTTATCTAAACTTCACGGTTACTTCCTCTCTATCTAGTGTATCTATTTATATGTTTTAGGGAGTAAATGAATCTTGTGTTTCAGCTCCACCGAGTTAGGAGACACAACAAGTGGAGGCGGTGGACATTCTGTTCAATTAATCAAGGTGTTAATATTGTTATTCTTATACTCCTGTGACTTCTAGGACATGGGGCTTTTAAAGAAACCAAATGGGGCAACCAATGAAAGAGTAATCTAAAGAAACCTCTAGCCTGATTAAAACAACTTTAAATAAAGACAAACATTTGGAAGACAGTTTGGTAGAGCTTTACAAAGCTAATGATAGTATTGCCATATGATAAAGTAATAGTACCGCTGGGCATTTACCAAACTGAGTTAAAAATTCTGTTTATACAAAATCTGCATTTGAACAATTGTTGCAGCTTTATCCATAATTACCAAAAACTAGAGCCATCCAAGACATCCTTCAATCTGTTAGTGGTTAAGTAAAGTGTGGTACACTTGTACAATGGAATATTATTTGGTAATAAACAGAAATAATCTATTATGTCATGAAAAGATATACAGGATCCTTAAGTGTCTATTGCTACATAAAGGGAGCCAATCTGAAAAGTCTATGTGCTGTGTGATTCCACCTGTATGAAATGCAAAACTATGGATACAGTGTTAGGTGGTTAGGTGGTGGTTAGGTGGTTGTCAGGGGTTCATGGCTTAAGGGAAATGAATGAATAAGTTACACCCAGAAGATTTTAGTACAGTGAAATTATTTTTTATGATACTGTAACTTTGAATATATTTTCTAAGACATTTTCTGTGTCTTCTGTGGGTGCCTGAATGGAATGACAGCCTAACAACAACGAGCTCGTGTTTGTTTCTAATACTGTTATCCAGTTAAAGGAACCAGGGATCTTCAGAGAAATGGCTATTGTAGGAATAGGAAATAAAGATGCCAGATAAGCCAGGAGCATCTTTTGGTCCCAGAAAATAAGGGGATGATCAAACATACATAAGGGCTTCCCTGGTGGCTCAGAGGTTAAAGCGTCTGCCTCCAATGCGGGAGACCCGGGTTCGATCCCTGGGTCGGGAAGATCCCCTGGAGAAGGAAATGGTAACCCACTCCAGTATTCTTGCCTGGAGAATCCCATGGAAGGAGAAGCCTGGTAGGCTACAGTCCACGGGGCTGCAAAGAGTCGGACACGACTGAGCGACTGAACGGAAGGGAATGGAAACATACATAAATAAACTCACAATACTTGATGCAGGTATACATCAGAGAAGCTTAAGAGCCTAATGAAAATAAAACTCCCAAGAGCAGTTTCAGATTATAATCCAAATTATAAATACCCATGATTTCATACTGATGTAAATAATTGAATAAATTAGTACATGGGGTAGAAGAGTAACCACCCATGCAGGAGAATTAGAGATAAATTATGAAGCACACTACCCTAATCGAGGGGAACATAGCTACTCATTCCTTAAGTATGGGCTGAGTGTAGTGACTTTCCTCAAAATGCAGTGTGGAGAGTAAGGAAAGTAAATCTACAATGAGGCAACCTGAGAAACATTTCAGTCAGGTGACCAAGGTCAACATCAACAGATATAAATCATGGTGATGATATAGACACTTGATGGGAGGTGTCAAAATGGCAGATCACCTGTGGTATGCTTGCACTGAACCCATAACTCTGGTGTAATCATGAGAAAATGCCAAATACATTTCAGTGGGGTGATACCCTTCCTACTTTGCAGCTCCTCACAAAGTTAAACAGAATTACCATAAAACTCATCAATTATGCTCCTATTTTATAATCCCAAAGAATTAAAAACAAGTATTAAAACAAAATCTTGTATGTGAACATTACTAGGTAGAAGTGATGATTCCACAATATAATGAAAGCCTAAATGCCATCAGTTTGTAGCTTTCAAATGATTGATTTTACCTTATGTTAATTTTACCTTGATAAGATAAAAGTGAAGTGAAGTGAAATTGCTCAGTCATGTCCGACTCTTTGCGACCCCAGAACTATAGCCTGTCAGGCTCCTCTGTCCATGAGATTTTCCAGGCAAGAATACTGGAGTGGGTTGCCATTTTCTTCTCCATATATAAAATGCAACGCTAAAGAGATAAATGAGTAAATATTATTTTCCATTATGAATTAGGATTTTAGTTTCCACATTTTTTTAAGCTCATTTTTAAAAAATCATGATAGGGAAATATGTACTTATATAAAAGAGAATGCTATTGTTCCAACATAAAGTTTTTGCTTATTTCTCTCTAGGCTAGATGTTATGTAGAAATTAGTCTAATTTTTTGTAAAATGAGAATAATAGCAGTTTAACAAAAATCAATTTTTTGAAACAATCTGTTGAAATGGAGCTCTTATAATAATGTTAAATGATATAAGAATTGTGATATTTGGTCTTCTGTGTGTACACATTACTTTTCTGAGCAGCGTTATAGAGTTAGATACATTCAGTATGTCTAGATTTAGTTCATGAATAAAGAATACACAGGGCTGAATGCTAAGACACACAGTCTGTCCCTTTTCTACTATTAACTGGTAAATTACAACTTTATTTCTTCATCTGATGGGGAAGAATATTGTATTTCCATCTCACCATTTAAATAATAAATGAGATAGTATAGGTATAATATTCAGAAAAACAAAAAGCTTAATAGACATATGAGCTCATTTTTTTTAATATGTTATAGCATTGATCCAAAGAAGAGGCAGCATCGGTATAGGGATTAAATTCCTGATTCAGAATATTATTTCATTTGAATGTTAGTTTTGACTTTAGCATATTGACCTTTGCCAACATATTTAATTTCTATTTTCCTAGATATTATTATGGCTAAAATGTGTTTGGAAGTGAAGTGGAAGTGAAGTGAAGTTGCTCAGTCGTGTCCGACTCTTTGCAACCCCATGGACTGTAGCCTACCAGGCTTCTCCGTGCATGGGGTTTTCCAGGCAAGGGGACTGGAGTGGGTTAATATTTCCTTCTCCAGGGGATCTCGCGACCCAGGAATCGAACCCGGGTTTCCTGCATTGCAGGCAGACGCTTTACTCTCTGAGCCACTAGGGAAGTGCTAAAATGTGTTTGGTAATTATATAAATGAGGTAAAAGCAGGTATAGGGTTTCTAGGAATAGTCCAGGAGTGTCTTAATAGGCATTCCTTTTTCACTGGTATTGGTCTAAGTGATATTTAATTTATTAATAGATATTCAAATATTAGGAGATGCTGAGTTTCCTTGAAGATGCTGTTGTCATCATTTATTAACCATAGCTTCCTTTGTTTCCCATTTACTTTTTCAATCAGACTTCTAATATTTTTTCTTCTCTTAATGCTATGGGAATTCAAGGTAGAGATCTCATAATTAACAGCCTGGGAATTCAGGTCACTGAGTCATCAAAGGGTCATCCAATGCTGTTGTTAAAGCTGGAGTAACTGTAAGGAGAACTAACCACAGAGATCAAAGAGGGAACCAGTTTTTAAGAGATTCTATTATAGTGAAAATATTGTTTCTTGGGATTTGTTTTTTGGGGAGGTCAGGTAAGTGGAGAGAGTATAATTTAAGTGAATAACCTGTTAAAATCACCAGCTCTTTCCCCTATATGAGCAGAATACAGCAACTCTACTACAACATTACAAAACTTCTCCCCATGTACCTGGCCTCCAGCTCTTTCTTATCTGTTTTTCAATTCAATACGCATTTGCTGAACCTTGTTGAATACACAAGTGCCAATCTTTCCAAAGGTAAATTCAAGTTGTCATTTCAGGTTGTGTGCAGCTCTTCATACACCTAAATTGTATTTTAATTTACAGGGAAATTTTTGGACATGGATTATATTTCACTAAGTACTAGAAAGGACCTTGGGAATTGATTTTGATGTGAATCATCTTTGACATGTTGCTCATGGAAATTTCTAGAATGACAATTGCTTTTTAAAAAATTCTACTAGCATGAGTTTTCTTTGGGAATGATATAAAAAAATCATTGTGTTTAATGAGAAACTATTATTGTCAATTTTCGAGGCATATGTATGTGCACACCCACAGCCATCCAAACCCTTGCCTTCTCTCCTAAATCCACAAAACTTCATCTGGTCAGGATTTCTGTTTAAGACATAGTTCCTGCTCTTAAGAAGCTCATACTCCTAGCAGTGGAGACAGAGCAACTGTGGTTAGTCACTCAGTTGTTCCTGACTCTTTGCGACCCCATGGACTGAAGCCCACCAGGCTCCTCTGTTCGTGGGGATTCTCCAGGCAAGAACACTGGAGGGAGTAGCCTATACCTTCTCCAGGGGAACTTCCCAGCCCAGGAATCGAGCAGAGGTCCCCTGCCTTGCAGGCAGATTCTTTACCAGCTGAGCTACCCGGGAAACCCACAGAGCGACTAGCCAATTGTAAATTATAACATAAAAAAGAATATGAGACTCTCAGTAGTAAGATGTGATAGCAAAATGGAGGAATATCTCAGGAAGACTGGAGGAGAGAGGGGGACATTGTTGAGTAACAATTGACAGAATTTCTAGAACAAAAAGTAATCAGCTGCGTGAAAAAGGAAAGCTATAGTACAGAACAAAAATACGGGTAACCTTGATATTAATGAAAGAACACGTGTCCTTGTCGTTCAGGTTTGTGAGGCAGAGAGGTGAGATAAGGGGCTGGGACAATGAACTGTCGACAGTCCCTTTATGTGCCTTGTTGAGACGTTGTGAAGACAGACGTTACTGAGGGTTTGTAGCCGTGAGCAGGCAAAACAAGACTCAGGAACCTTCCCTAGAACGCTGTTCCAACTCCTGCTCCCCTCTCAGCTGTCACGGTATCCTGCTTGCTTCTGTTCTCTCCTGTCTCTCTCCTCTGCTTGTCCTCGTCTTTTCTGTCTCCTCTCTTTTCTTTCCTTTTCCTTTCATCTTCTTCCTGATTAGCACCAGTCAGCTAAACGATAGATATGCTTTAAAGAAACTAGCAGTTTCTGACTCAGCTATTAAAAAGAATGCATTTGAAACAGTTCTAATGAGGTGGATGAAACTGGAGCCTATTAATACAGAGCGAAGTAAGTCAGAAAAATAGCAATACAGTATATTGACGCATATATTTAGAAAGATGGTAACGATGACCCTATATGCGAGACAGTAAAAGAGACACAGATGTGAAGAACAGACTGTTGGACTCTGTGGGAGAAGGCGAGGGTGGGATGATTTGAGAAAATAGCACTGAAACATGTTTAAAAAGAAAAAAAGAAACTAGCAGTAGACTGTCACAAATAGAAGGTTTTAACTTGGTCTTTGATTTCTTATAGAGAACATTTTTTGTTAAGGAGCTATTGTGATTTTTTTTATGAGTAAGCAGTTGTTTACTCACTTGTAAAACTAATTTTTAAATATTTGACAAAATGGTACTGCCTTCACTACAGTCTGAATTTGAAGGGTTGCATGTTCATCTGAGCCTCTTACTCTGTGTTTTATCAATACATTTCATTTTTAAGTCAAAAGCCAATATCAGGTTGTTTTAGACCATTTAAATAATACAGAAATATAGGCCAGAGGAAATAAAAGCCATATGTAGTCCTATTTTTTAGGATTCACTATTGGTAATATTTAATATGCAGTCTTAGAACTTTTTTCCAAGCACAAATGTATTTTCATAAAAAGAATTTTTTGCTGTTAGAGGTTCTCACTTTAGTTTAGTATTTGGATGGTTTCTAGGTACTTGAATAAATATAATAAACTGACATCAACATTATACCAATTTAAGACATAGTACTGGTCATCATGTAACAATTTTTGCAGGAATCAATGCCAGCTATGAATATACATACACAGATATCTTTAATACTTTAGACTTTGCACATAGGTGATGATAATATTATTACTCATAAGAACAGGACCTCAATTTTCATGTAACATCAAATTTAACTAGATTAGTTCCTGAATTGCCAAGGTTGCAAAGCTCTTTTTCTAGGACTGCACAAGCCCCAACAAATGATGATTAACATAGGCTTTTTCAGATAGGTTACAATGTTATTATGCAGTAACAAAAAACTTTCATGCAAGTGGCTATAACAGATTTTTATTTTTTCAGAAAAATTGAGGTATAATTGTCACAAATATTTTGTGTATTTAAGGTGTACAACTTGATGTTTTGATATAGGTCTATTATACATTGTGTATATCAAATAATTTTTGTTATATGTCTATATTATATATGACAAATGATTACCAGTAATTGTCAAATAACTACCACAATCAAGCTAATGAATGTATCCACAGCTTGGCACAGTTCCCACTGTTTTGTGTGTGAAGACACTTCAGATTTACCTTTCAGCAAATTTCAAGTATAAACACAACTTGCTTGTGCATTAGGTCTCCAGCACTTATTCACCTTGATATGTGAAATTTTGCCTCTTTTGACCAACATCTCCCCATTTCACCCTCCCCTTAGGCCCCGAAAACCACAATTTTACTCTTTGCTTCCATGAATTGGACTCTTTTAGATGTCTCATATGTGATACAATGCAGTGTCTTGCTTTCTATGACTGGCTTATTACACTTTTCTCTGCTTTTAATCACCTTGTTGCAAATGGCCGGATTTTTTTTTTTTTAGAATGAATTATATTTTGGTATGTGTGTGTGTGTGTTGTGTTGTGTGTGTATATCACATTTGCTTTAACTGTTCATTCATCACCAGAAATTTTGTCTGTTTCCATAATTTGGTTAATGTGAGTAATGCTGCAATGAACATGGGAGTGTCAATATCTCTTCAAGATACTGATTCCATTTCCTTTGCATATATAAGAAGTGAAATTGTTACATGAAAAGATGTAATTTTAATGCTTTGAGAACCTCAATACTTTTTCCAAAATGGAAGGCATAGTGTTATTTTCATGTACTTTCTTGTGTCCCCTAAATTGAAAATCTTTCCAGATCTGTAAATATATAGAACTATTCATTTAATTTTTATAGCTTCATAATATTGGAAATTCATTTTCATCTGTCTCTTTTTCTCTTTCTTTGTTCCCTGTCAGTTGGTGAACAGATGACTGTGAGCCTCCTAATCACTCTGCTACTGAGGCTAGGCGTCTGTCAGTATGTTCCTGGGTCACTTGTACGTGCTGTCATTGTTCCTGCTGCAGTGCCTGTGCACATCGCCACTTTTTCAAGCTTACTCTCCTTGCCCAGTTACTATATTGACCTCTGCATCAAATATAATCTTTTGTTTGACTAATGCCAATATTTTGCCTTTCTTACTGAACTATAACAGATGAAGAGTGTATTATTAATGGATTTTTAATGTTTAGAAAAGAGAAAAACAGGAAAAAAATAATCACCTAGTTTTTCTAATACTAATACAAATATTTATCAGTATTTTTTTAAACTGAACTTTCTTTTGGTCTTTGAAACAATTTATTTTTTACATTTGGAAACAAGGTAAATGTGCATTGCTTTGTATACCAGACAATGTATGTTTTAAAATCTACACGTTTCATGATCAAAGCCTTAGACAGAAGCCTGATGACAGCTCCTTTGAAACGCCACACCCGTCGCAGTTAACTCTGCTGACTGTTCCATTCGTTCTCTCTTGTTCTGGCCAATTCTTTTTCTGTTACTGGCTATAAAATCCTCCACTCACTGCCCCTGTATCAGGGCCTTCTGGCACCACCCCTGCAGTGTTCTCTTCTGGCTACAAGACCCGCTTCACATCCATTACCCTCACAGTGTCCTTCCCGACTGGCCCGGCTGCCTGCATGTCTATTCTCGGCTATAATAGTTTCAAGGGGCTCCAACCGGCTTATGCTACTTTCTCTCTGAGGCCGTGAGGATTATGCCCACGGGAGAGCCCAGGCGTGGTGTGGAGTGCCAGGGAGGAGTGACAAGAGACAGCATGGTTGTTAGTGGTGTGGGGCCTGGAGGAAAGTTTAGCAGTGCAAGTGGGGGACTCCTGGTATTCAATTCAGATGTGGAACAAGCATCAGTGATTTGGTTTGCTTAAAGTTGTTTAGAAGATCATGTATGAATAAATAGCTTATATATTAGATTGAATTCTATAAAATTGATATTTGACCAAATATGAACTAACTGATGGAACAGTTTCTTATGACTCAAACTAATAAATGCATATAAGCCTGGAGATGAACAACTTACTGATAAGAACTAAAGATAAACATTTTTCTATTTTTCCCTAGACTTTGTAGGAAAGTGGGTTTCCTATATATCCTTCTTGTAAATATCTCATTTATTAAAATGTCTGTTATTCATATGTTCATTGATTGAACTTTGTTCTGTATATGAGTAATAATGCTTTTCTTCAGATGGAAGAACTATGAATATTTAATTCATATTCATTTAACTATGAATATTCTCTGCTGCTAATTACATTATTTTTCTTTCTGTAATTTTTTTTCTCATCAGTGCCCCTTGTAGTTTGTTTTAGCTTATCTAGTTTCAATACACTAGGCAAATTTTCTTGTTTTATTGAGGTATAGTTAATTTACAATGTTGTGTTAGTTTTAGGTATACAGCAACGTGATTCATTCATATATGTTTGTATATATCTATATATAAGTAAGTAAGTGAAAGTCACTCCGTCGTGTCCGACTCTTCGCGATCCCATGGACTATATAGTCCATGGAATTCTCCAGGACAGAATACTGGAGTGGGTAGCCTTTCCCTTCTCCAGGGGATCCTCCCAACCCAGTGATCAAACCAGGGTCTCCTGCGTTGCAGGAAGATTCTTTACCAGTTGAGCCACAAGGGAAGCACATATCTATATATATATTTATATATTCTCTTTTCCAGATTTTTTTGCTTTAAAAATTATTCAGTTCAGTTCAGTTGCTCAGTTGTGTCTGACTCTTTGCAACCTCATGAATCACAGCAGGCCAGGCCTCCCTGTCCATCACCAACTCCCAGAGTTCACTCAAACTCATGTCCATCGAGTCGGTGATGACATCCAGCCATCTCATTCTCTGTTGTCCCCTTGTCTTCCTGCCCCCAATCCCTCCCAGCATCAGAGTCTTTTCTAGTAAGTCAACTCTTCACATGAGATGGCCAGAGTATTGGAGTTTCAGCTTTAGCATCAGTCCTTCCAATGAAAACCCAGGATTGATCTCCTTTAGAATGGACTGGTTGGATTCCTTGCAGTCCAAGGGACTCTCAAGAGTCTTCTCTAACACCACAACTCAAAAGCATCAATTTTTCAGCGTTCAGCTTTCTTCACAGTCCAACTCTCACATCCATACATGACCACGGGAAAAACCATAGCCTTGACTAGACGGACCTTGGTTGGCAAAGTAATATCTCTGCTTTTTAATATGCTATCTAGATTGGTCATAACTTTCCTTCCAAGGAGTAAGCGTCTTTTAATTTCATGGCTGCAGTCAGCATCTGCAGTGATTTTGGAGCCCCCAAAAATAAAATCTGACACTGTTTCCACTGTCTCCCCATGTATTTGCCATGAAGTGATGGGACCAGATGCCATGATTTTACTTTTCTGAATGTTGAGCTCTAAGCCAACTTTTTCACTCTCCTCTTTCCCTTTCATCAAGAGGCTTTTTAGTTCCTCTTCACTTTCTGCCATAAGGGTGGTGTCATCTGCATATCTGAGGTTATTGATATTTCTCCCGGCAATCTTGATTCCAGCTTGTGCTTCTTCCAACCCAGCATTCCTCATGATGTACTCTGCATATAAGTTAAATAAGCAGTTACAAGATATTAAACATAGTTGCCTTTGCTATAGAATAGTTCCTTGCTGTTTATCTATTTTATATATAGTAATGTGTATGTGTTATTTTTTCTTGATTGAGATTCTTAGTCATATATAAGGAAAATTTTGAAGTTTAGGTATCTATTTCTAATGTGCCTTCTAAAGAAACTGCATCAGTTTTCATTCTTTTTATCAGTGTATGAGTATGACTTTCTCCTCACAGCTTCCTCCATGATGTCATCAATTTTTTGAACCTCTGAAATTTGTTAGTACAGAATAGCACCCAGAGCAATCTTCTCTACATTTCTTTGATTACTAGTGAGAATTTACTTTCATATGACAATCAACTATTGGGACTTATTGTGAGTTCGTTGTCTTATATGTTTTTCTCATTTTAAAATTTGTATATCACATTTCCTTTCTTTATCTTTCTGGAGGAACTGATTCCATAATAGAAATGTTAGTCATCTGTCTGATATTTTATAACTTATTTTTCAGAGTGTGTTTTTTATTTTATAGTGTTTATATATCCATATAAGATATCTATATGTAGATATTTATACAAAATTTTGTATATCCACCTATACCTAAGTATAACAAGACTGAATATTTTGGATAGTGCCAACTATTTTTCCTCCCTCATTTCTTAATAAGAGATATTCTTAGATGAATTTTCCACCTTAAATGTTTGCTTAAATATTATTTTTATTTCTCTTGGTTTGTTACCCTTTTTTGATGTTTAAATATCCTTTTGAAACTTTTTGAGTTTATGATGAGGCAATAATCTACATGTTTCCAAGCTTTATCTGTTGTGCCAACACTATTGGTTGAATAATTCAACTTGTCTACGGATGAAAATGATTATTCAATAGTCTCTTGAAGTCACTCTAAGTTTACCTTCTCCTTCCATTCTTTACATTGAAGCTTTTGTAACTGTTTGAAAGCAAAAAATTATCAGCTGCAACTGAATATCCCCCAGATTTTCTACTACTCTTAGGATAAAAAACAAAGTTCATATCATGGATACAAGATTCCATCCTGTCTGGCCTGTCTCTCCTCCTGAGCTCAATCATTCACCTTCCTTCCTCACTGGCCTTCGTGTCTCAGGGTCTTTACACATGGCATTCCAAAGTCTGCACTACTGTATTTGCTCTTCGAAAATAACTCATATTTAGCAGAGCCTGAGTAAGTATGATGGTGATGTGTCATATTGTTCTCACAGCCCTCTGTTCTTTTCCCAGAAATCAGTTGTCAGAGATGTATCTGTATTTAAATTCATTAAATCTATGTATCTACCTGTAGCTACCCATCTAGATCTAGTCCATTTACTCTCAAAGTCAGAATTACTGTTTCACCTCAGAACCTGACATTGAACTTGGAATATAGTGGATACTCATTAGGAATATCAGTTACACTCATTAGCTGAGTTAGTTGAAGAAATAAATTAATGCATTATATTTTCAGAATATATTAATGGCTGTTAGTGAAGATTTCTGATTTAAAACCATATTTGATAAAAGTTTAAATCTGTTTCTTTAAATAAAAATGTTTCTTAAATGTTTTGGTTATGTTTTGTTTCTAGTCTTTAGGTATCGCCAGACCAAGCCAATGTGTAAAGCAAATGACACTTCTGTGTCTGAATTTGTTTTCCTGGGACTTTCTACCTCTAGACCAGTGCAGCATTTCCTCCTTGCCTTCTCTACAGTGTTTTATGTAATAATTGTTCTAGGGAACTTTCTTGTTGTGCTAACAGTGACCTTTGACCCTCATCTACATTCCCCCATGTACTTCCTTTTAGCCAACCTCTCATTTATTGATTTGTGTTTTTCTGCCATAACAGTTCCTAAGATGATTTCTGACCTGAACTTTGGGCACAAAACCATATCCTTCCAGGGGTGTGTCACCCAGATATTTGTTCTTCACACCCTGGGTGGATCTGAGATGGTGCTGCTCACTGCCACGGCCTTAGACCGATATGTGGCCATATGTAAGCCCCTGCACTACCTGACCATCATGAGCCCACGGGTGTGTCTTTTGCTTCCGTGCGGTGCTTGGGCTATTGGCCTCATTCACTCAGTGGTCCAGTTAGCTTTGTGATCCATTTGCCTTTCTGTGGTCCTAGTGAAATCGACAGCTTTTACTGTGACCTTCCTTGGTTTATCAAGCTTGCTTGCATAGATTCCTACAAAATGGAATTCATGGTCACTGCCAACAGTGGGTTCATATCCATGGGTAATTTCTTCTTGTTGATCATCTCCTATGTTTTCATTCTGGTCACTGTATGGAAACGCTCTTCAGGTGGTTTGCGCAAGGCCCTCTCTACTCTGTCAGCACACATCACTGTGGTGGTTTTGTTCTTTGGACCATGCATCTTTGTTTACATGTGGCCATTTCCCACGGTCCCAGTGGATAAGTTTCTTGCCATTTTAGACTTCTTGGTTACACCCATCCTGAATCCTGCCATTTATACACTGAGAAACAAGGACATGAAGATGGCTATGAGGTGACTGTGTAGTCAGCTTCTGATTTGGAGGAAGATCTCCTAAGTAACTCATGGAAGCCCAATTTCCTCAAACAACTTCATGTAATAAAAATGCTTAAATAAATATATAAAATTTGGAGATTTTTTTTCTAAAGTCACCATTTTATAGTATTCAGCCTAGACTATTTATTATGAGGTTACATTGAACTCTTTAGGTAGCAAGTTGTTTGATAGCCAGATTAATCCCAGGAATTGCTTGGTAGAAATTTTTGAAAAAGTGTCAGTTATACACTTCGAATCTCCCGAGTGTATGGCCTTATACATCACATTTCTTGGATTCAATTAATCAATTTATTTCAATTAATTGAATTAACTTATAACTAATATTGTCAAAAGTTTGAGGGAGTTGTGAAATATCTAACTCTCCTTTGATTTAAAGCTAGGATGTGAAAAAATCATATTTTTTCTGAAAGACAAAACAATGTGTGAGGGAGGATTTACAACCTGCAGAAACAAAACAGGGTAATAGCAGTGGAGTGGACAGGAGATGGATAAGGTAGCATAATAAAGAGAGATTGACAGATGGCAGAAGAAAAGCATTTGGGAGAGTCTCATAATATATTTCATGAGCTTGGCCTCTGGCTACTAATCTCACCCTAGCTTGTCTCAATTTCGGACTCAAGTCATCTACAGTTGGATTTGGACAGGGAAATTTATGAATATGTTGTTATTTTACAATTTTCTGAAATTATGACTTAATCCATCAATGAATATTCCTCCAACATTGGAACATGTTGGTCTGACCATAGCCTGGCTGGTATTATCGTTAGCTAACAGCCATTCTGTCCAAATCATTTGCTGACTATTTTTCTCTAATAACTCATCTTATATAACTCTTTTGTGTCAAAACATGGGTCTCAGTTATATGCTATTGTGTATAACCTGTATAAATAACAAAACTAATTTAATTTATAGTTTGATAACTAGAAGACTGAACCAAATTTCCTGCAAACCTATGAAAGGACCCTATGTTTGAGTACTGTGATCCAAGATTCATTTAAGATTATCAATCAGTTCTACATTTTATATTTTTCCTGTTCACAATTATTTCATTGCTTTTATTTGTGTTTTGAATGGATTCTTGTCAGGTACCTTAAGTAAAGCCAGATTTCTCTTTGGGTAATTTTCCATACTTTTTGAAAATAGCAAGAGAAGGAAGAAGACTAAAGTTCTAAGCATAAAAGTTCTGAAGGGCAAAACTGAATCACCTGAATTCTTTCAGACTGAGGAGAAAAAGATCTAGTAGAATCATCATTCAAACTTGGAAGGGATCTATCCAAGGAACAGGAACAAACCTGAGGTGTACTAAGTCTTATAAAATTTACAATCCAGATTCAAAAAGGCTTTAGTCCTTGATTGGACTGAAGTGATCACACCTTATTCTTTTATGCCTCACAGAAGAGAGAGTAGATAATTTGTGGAGGAATAGGGACTCAGATGGAAAAGATTCCGCCTGGGTTCGATCCCTGGATCAAGAAGATCCTGTGAAGAAGGAAATGGCAACCCACTCCAGTATCCTTTTGTGGAGAATTTTGTGGACAGAGGAACCTGGTGGGCTTCAGTCCATGGGATCGCAAAGGGTCAGACATGATTGGGTGACTAACACACACACATATCATGCCAGAGCTAAATATTCTTTTATACACAGTATTCAAAATAGAAAAAAATATGATATATAAGTAGCAGGGATATGCAACTGATAATTAAGAGGAAAATAATAGAAGTAGACTATGGATGGCTCAATTGTTGACATTAGCAAAGAGTATAACTCATACAATCTAAAGCGACATTAAGAAGTTGAAAACCTAAAAACATTTTCGCAGAGAAACAATCTAAGAAAGAACCAAGGGATGTTTTGAAATAAAATTAAATATGTGCAATTATGAATTTAAGGGGGCTTGATTTAAAAACAGACTGGACACAGCAGAAGAAAGGCTAGGTGGCTTCAAAGACAAGTCAATAGATACTATCCAAACTGAGTAAAGAGAGATTAAAAGAACAAAAAGTCAAAATACATACGCATATGAAAATAGCAATTCTTTTATATAAGGGTTTATTCCTGAGATTTTCTATTGGGAATGTTACAAAATACACAGAACCATGTCATCTTTTGCTTCCCTGGAGCCTCAGATGATAAAGAATCTGTCTGGAATGTGAGAAACCTGGATTTAATCCCTGGGTCAGGAAGATGCCCTGAAGAAAGGAATGGCAACCCACTCCAGTATTCTTTCCTGGAGAATTCCATGGAGAGAGGAGCCTGGCAGGCTGGAGTCACAGAGTTGGACACGACTGAGTGACTAGCATACATGTCACTAATTTGAGATATAAATTTGAGATATAACTAGATCCATGGGTTCAGATAAATGGATGCAAACTTGTATGATTTTTTGAGGAAGATTTCTGAAGAAAAGTTTTGTTTTGTTATATGTAGTAATGAGTAACTTGCAAACTTTGTATATAATCCTGTTTTTACAGACTATTTGAACACTGAAATGAATTAAATGGATAGTTTATTACAAAACTAAATTTTTTTACCTACCTATATGATGAACTGCCTAATCTATTTATGAATTGGAAGGAAAAAAGCAAAATCTCTAAAGGTTGTTAATATAGCCATCTTTGTATCTCATATACATCATTTAAAGACAATTACAGTGTTTCACAAATAAAACATGATGTTGAAGAAACAAAGCTCTATACAGATTATGATTATGATTCAACTTTTTGAATATGATTAGGAATGCTTAATGATTACTTTTGTAGATATGTCTATGGAAGGTAATTAGAATGTTAACTAATTGGTGACTATTGTTTTGTAAAAGAGAGCAATATGATGCAGTAGCTTATTAAAGAAAACTTTAGAGAAGGTCTATGTGAAATGTTCTGCTAAAAGAAATGCATAGGATAATAGAAAATTCCCTGATATGGTGGTCAGTGTTGAAATAATAGTAACAGTAGTGATATAAAGTATTAACATTCTTACTAATTTCAAGTCATTCTTGAGAACAATCAAAATCATACTTCAAAAGACTGGCCAAATTTCCCAAACAGGAACTCATTTTAGCAATTCTAGAATCCTAAAGAATTGACACACAGTTTTCATCAAGAGATACACATGATTTCAATATGTGAATCGGGGAACTCTTCCCAGGCTTAAGTAACAGGGTAGGTGTGGCCAATTTAGTGCACTCACAGTCGACATTCTGATAATTGGAAATGATGAAATACCAAAAGAAATCTAAGTCATCATAGCCGCTTAATGGCATTTCTAATCTCTTTGTTTCTTAAAGTATAAATGACTGGATTTAGTAGTGGTTTGATGATCGCATAAAATACAGCAAGGAACTTGTCCACCCAAGTGATGCTGAGTGGACATAGGTAGATGAAGATGCAAGGCCCAAAGAATAACACGACCACTGTGATGTGGGCAGTGCAGGTGGAGAGCGCCTTGGAGGCCCCACCCTTTGATTGGTGGCAGACAGTAAGGAGAATATAAGAGTAAGAGATGAGCAACAGAATGAAGCAAACGGTTGCAAGTACCCCACTGTTAGCATCTGTCAGCACTTCTAGAATATAAGTGTCCATGCAGACTAACTTGATCACCAATGGAATATCACAGAAAAAGCTATCCAATTTTCTGGGTCCACAGAAGGGCAGTTGTGTAATTATAGCTAGTTGGCTTATTGAATGCACAAAGCCAATGATCCATGATGTCATCACTCGTCGAATGCACATTTTTGTATTCATGATGCTGGAGTAACGGAGTGGCTTGCAGATGGCCACATAGCGGTCATAGGCCATCATCACTACGAGCATCATCTCACCCCCTCCCAAAAAATGTCCGAAAAACATCTGACACATGCAACCTCTGAAGGAGATGGTCTTATTTTCCTTCAGAAAGTCTGTGATCAGTTTAGGGGTGGCTACTGAGGAAAAGCATAAGTCAGAGAATGACAGATTTGCTAACAGGAAGTACATAGGGCAGTGGAAGTGAAGGTCAGCAATAACTAGGAGCACAGTGAAGACACTGCCTAAAATGGTGATCAAGTAAAGTGAAGAAAATACCACTAGGAGGAAGGCCTGGAGGTCCCATGAGTCACACAGCCCAAGAAAAATAAATTCAGACACCACAGACTGGTTTACTTCTTCCATTCAATTCAGTGTCTTCTAAATTTATCTGAAGAAAAAATGTAAAAATAGATTTTATAAATAAACAGTCTGTGCATCAAGTGTGTTTTTTATGCGCTACTAATGGAAGCGTGTACGTACATAATCACTGTAAAAAGCAATTGGCTTTCTCTTTTAATGATCAATATACATATATTCTATGGTGCAGCAATTTCACTCCCATTTGTATGCTCAATGTAAACTCTTGTATCTGTATACAAGGAAAATGTACGCAATGCCTATAAACATAGTGATAGAATCTTAACAAAGTACAACTATATAAAATGACATGAATGTGTGTTAGTAAAATATAGTAATAAAGAAATAAAAAGCCTCAAATAGATCCTCTCGGCATAAATTTTATAAGATGAAGAGCACTACAAAAATAATAGTATATTTTTCAGGAACTTGTATAAGTAATAAAACTATGTCCCAAAATGTAACCTCAATTGTGGGAAGCCAAGATTCTGCGTGAGGATGAACACATAAGCAGTTGTCCATTATTATCATCTGTTTAGATCTTGGACTGGGCAGTGTCTTATAAGTATAGTTTTACTATTATGTAAACAAGCAAACAAACTCAAAATGGACATGGAAAAATTAGGAGAATATACTCTGAATCAAGAATTATGATCTATTCAATACAGCAGACCTGAGTTAAATAGTGGTTTCAGAAAAATGGCATTTGTATTTGTTAATTGAAGTATAGTTGACTTACATTAAATGACTTAAATTCTGCCATCTACAGCAACATGGATGGACTTATAAAGTAAGTGAAATGCCAGAGAAAGACCAGTACTGTTGGACATCACTCATGTGGACTCTAAAAAATAATACAAAAAGTGACATTTTATTAATATCTTTGAAGCTGTCTGATAAAAGATATTTATTATACGTAAATTTGAAAAACTCAAACAATATTTAACACATTATTGAAGATTAATAGTAATTTAAATGAATGGATCCAGTAAAAAAGAGATATTAATACTAGTTTTGATAAAATGACAAAATATTTTTACCAAGAAACATAGTTAACTATGTGTAAGAGCAGATAAGCTAATCAAGGATAGTGTGGAAGAATACATGTTACAGGCATAAGGAGTAAATCACAAGCATCTGGAACAAATGTATTCTGTTCATGAAATTCAAAGCCATATAGCCTGTAATTGAGATAAGAAGATGCGTGTTTCCCAAACTGTATGAAGTTGCATTACTGCTCTTGGCACTCATTGCTTCTGGGTTTGCTTTCCTTTAGTCTTGGTTTACTCTCCCTGTTTTCTGTAATTGAAGTTGTTATTGATTATATTTTTGTTGTTTAAATCCACACAGTTATCACATTCTAGGGATGAAAATAAGAACAGAATTAGAAAACACTATATGTAGAAGGGATTTTTAATTTTTTATGATAGGGTAAACAGGAATTTGTTGAATACTTTCTTACTGTGAACTGCAATAACTTTTGAGCACTTCAGTGAAAGAAAAGTGGATTGCAGTCATTAGAAGAAAAAGAAGTAAAAGGTTATGCCTACTTTCTCACCTAATTGCCGTAAATGTTGTTAATATTATTTTAGTTGAATTACAAAAGATAAAATATCACTGCTAAATTGATTATGAAAAATGAAAGTGAAAGTTTCTCAGTCATGTATGACTCTTTGTGACCCCATGGGCCATTCCAGTCCATGGAATTCTCCAGGCCAGAATACCAGAGTGGGTAGCCTTTCCCTTCACCAGGGGATCTTCCCAACCCAGGGATTGAACCCAGGTCTCCCACATTGCAGGTGGATTCTTTACAAGCTGAGCTACTGTATTTAATTTTCAAGTAAATACTACATGGAGAAGTAAATCTAAAGATTTTAAGAGTACAGTTGTAAAATCAAATGAGTTAAAGCAGGACTCACAAAAAAGAATAAAAAGTTAAGATAATTAAAAATAGAAAAGGAGACAATTCTCATTTTTTTTAAGCTGCTATTTTTAGGGTCACACAGAAATTACGTCTCTCTGTTTCTTTGTATCTCCCTGTCTCTCTCTCTGACTAGCTCCCCGTGCTAGAAATTTTCACCCACATTATTTAAAGTTATCTTCACAATAAGCCCATGAAAGACATCTTATTCTGAGTGTGACCATCAGTGTAGCCTGTGAGGGTCTCAGAGCTGAGAAACGGCGTGACTGGAGTCAATCCCAGTGCTCTCTGATGCAGTCCTTCATTTGTGCTGTCATTCTGTGTATCTTTCTGTTCAGTTTCAAGAGCAGAATTCTGTTTACATGGTAACGATTGACTGTTACAAGCTTTAAGAGATTTCTCTTTGTTGGTCATTTTCCTTCCTGAACTAAATTAATAGCAATCACATTTCTCAATATTCAGAACTTTCAGTTAATTACAGTTACATATCTGTGTCTAGAACACAGTTTCCCTTAATTCAGGGAAACTGTAGACACCAATGATTGTGGCTCTGTGAGGACTTGAATACATCCTCAAAAAGGACATTTAGGGAGCTGAAAGGCAACGGAGAAGGCAATGGCACCCCACTCCAGTACTCTTGCCTGGAAAATCCCATGGATGGAGGAGCCTGGTGAGCTGCAGTCCATAGGGTCGCTAAGAGTCGGACACGACTGGGCGACCTCACTTTCACTTTTCACTTTCATGCATTGGAGAAGGAAATGGCAACCCACTCCACTGTTCTTGCCTGGAGAATCCCAGGGATGGGGGAGCCTGGTGGGCTGCCGTCTATGGGGTTGCACAGAGTAGGTCCCCACGGAAGCAACTTAGCAGCAGCAGCAAGGCAACTGAACTGAATTGAACTGAACTGAAGGCTGTACTCCTTTTGATGCTGAAGGGAGTCCAGAAGTCCCAGCATGTAACTAGGAGAAGAAATCCATGCTATGATTGGAAGGTATGCAGCAATTCCAAACCATCCTAATTAGTACGTATGGAAATATGATACTGAAGCATTCTCTTAAATGTGATAGAGGAAGGGAACTAAGGGAGAAATTAAGATATTTACAGAGCATATAGACTATATTCTTACCAGAGAGACACCATATTTGATCACTTTTTCTCCCAAGAATAAAGCATTGTTTATATTCTTGACTAGAATCTGAAATAAAATCATTACTTTGTCAAAACAGAATCTGCTTTCTGTTGTGATCAGCATTCATGGGAGACTGTGAGACATATATTTAGTGTAGAAACTGGCCTCTGGGATAGGAGACTCTCAAGCTCTGTTCCTTCGGGACCACTTTATTCTGAGTCTCTCTGAATTGAGAGTTCACCTGGAAAGTGTTCCTTTTGTGCAGGTCAGAAAGAGACCTGTGGGGACAATGATAAAAGTTCTGATGGTGGAAGTTAAGCACAGTTTTAAAACATCTCTTTGCTTACTGTTTTAAAAAAGAAAAACATTATTCCAAAACGAAGTTGTCATGTCTAGTTCCAGATGACTTGGGTGGGTGGACAGGGGATAACCGCAGAGGGAGATGACCTAGTCACTGCTGTTCACCACCTATGTCCATGGTGAAACAGCCTTAACTGCTGGTTTTGTTGGGTTTCAGTGAAGATTAGAAACATTATAAAGTATCAAAAATTTCTGATTATTTGAGCAATGATCTTGGTTTAGCATTGAGCAGTGTGTATGTGCAGTTGTTCAGGCATGTCTGACTCTTTATGGCCTCATGGCCTGTAGCCCACCAGGTTCCTCTGTCCTTGAAGTTTTCCAGGCAAAATACTGGAGGGGGTTGCCATTTCCTACTCCAGAGCATCATCCTGACCCAGGAATCGAACAATGTCTTTTCTGTATTTCCTGCATTGGCAAGCAGATTCTTCCACGGCGCCATCTGGGGAGATGCTAACATTGAGTAAAGGGAAATATTATCAATATTCTACAAGATAAAAGGCAATAAAGGAAGCCTACATTTATTTTTCCTTTAGGGACTATTATATAAATTCAGTATTATTGACAAGATTCCAACATTTTAGAAGCTTGAGAAGGAAATGTGATAGTCTGTCTCCACCCACCTCTGTTACTTTTTTCACCAGAAAAAAAGTTATCCATGTTTGGTGGTTATTCCATGCAATTACATATGCATATGTTAGCATATATGTTATGGAGGAGTCTTATTTGTTTTGTGGAATATATAGTACAGGTAACGGTGCTTTAAATTCCAATTTATTTAAAATCAATTTATGCTTAAATATCTGTCAGTCAATGTAAACTTTTGCTCTTAGAGAAATTAAGAGAGAAATTTATGTAGCAACACATTTTTAGTGTTTTCTTCACACTTTAGGAATAGATTCTTGTGGTTTGGAAAGCAGATGTGAAAAGACAATAAGGTACAAAGATGGGATTATTGGGCTTGACATTAACTATGTGGATAGTGTCAGTGATGTCAACCCACCACTGGTCAACTTGATGGATGATCAGGCATAGGAAGATCCTCTGTCTTGACATATAGCCTAGAACATCTGTGCATTAAAGTACAGTTGACTATACTTAAAGAATGGAAACCCAAGGTAAATCAGGAAACTACTTCAAGTCCAGTATTCTTGAACATAGGGTAGCACAAACACATAAATATGACAACTATACTAAAATATCCTTGAATATGGAGGAGGCAGAGTCAAAATACTTCATCTCAGATCCACATAAACTCATAAAGAAAGGGTGGCAATAATGCAGCATATCTGCAGGATGACTTTTGTTCATTTCCTTTCCTTCTCATTGTTAGAGAACTTTTGATAAAGAAACATTTCACTCTTCCCAAGTGATGGGGACTCTGGACAGATTCCAAGCATTTATACAAACTTCATAGTCACTGTCTTATCTACCTGGTAAATCCATCTATGTATTCTAGGGAAGAAATGAACCCCATGTTTCAGCTTCACCAAGTTTTTAGGTGACACAACAGTAGAGGAGGATGGTGACAAGATTCTATTCAGTATCTATAAATCAAGGTAACAAGACTATTATTTTTATACTCCGACAGCTTCTAGGAAATGAAGCTTTTAAGCAAAGAAGTTAAATGGGGCAGCCAACCAAATAATAATATATTGAAATCTCTAGCCTGATTAATATAATTCTAAATAAGGACATACATTTGGAAGACAGCTTTGTAGTGCCTTAAAAAGCTAAAGATCCTATTGCCATATGATAAAGTACTAGTACTCCTAGGTATTTACAAAATTGAGTTAAAAATTCTGTCCATACAAAACCTGAATTTGAATGTTTATGGCAGCTTATTCCTAATTATAAAAAACTAGAGATAACCAATACTTCCTTAAATATGTGAGTGGACAAACTGTGATACATCCTTATAATGGAATACTATACAACAATAAATGGATGTAATCTATCAGGTCATGAATAGATATAGAAAATCCTTAATATCTTGCTACATGAAATAGGCCAATCTGAAAAGTCTACATACTATATGATTCCCCATATATGACATGCTAGAAAATGCAAAACTATGGAGACAGTGAAAGTATGGGTGATTCTCAGGGATTCAGGGGGATGATGAATAGCTGAAGCATAGGAGATTTTAGTATGGTGAAATTCCTTTTTATGATGCTGTAGTTTGGGATATATGGACTTAGACATTTGCTGCATCTTTTGTGAGGCCCTAAAAGGAATGACACTGTAGTAACAATGAATGCAAATTTGCTTCTAAAGCCACTATCCAGTAAAAGGAGCCAAGGATCTTTGGAAAAATGGCTATTGTAGGAATAGGGAAGAATGGTGAAAAATAATCTTGGAGCATCCTTTAATCTTAGAATATAAGGAAGTGCTCAAACATACATAAAATCACAAACTTTGATGTGGATATATATCAAAGGGACTTAGGAGGCAAATAAAAATCTCCCAGTATTAGATTATAATAATAATTATATATATAAATATAGAATATATATATATTATAATTAGCAGTATTATATTATAATCCAAAGTATAAAATAAAATGCATGATTTCATACAGATATAAATGATTGAATAAATTAGTACATGAGGTAGAGGAGAAATCACCCATGTAGAAGAATAACAGAAAAATTATGCTGTCCTATCCAAGGGGAACTTAGCTCCCTATTTCTTAAGTATTGGCCAAGTATAAAGACTTTTTTTTTCCAAAAAGTGCATTGTGGATAGTAGGGAAAGAAACATCACAATGAAGCAACTGACAAACATTTCAGTGAGATGATTAAGGGCAACGTTAGCAGTATAAATCATGTTGATGATATAGACCCTTGATAGGAGGTGATGAAAACAGGACTTTACCTGTGATGTACCTCCATTGAGCCCATGATTCTGGTGTAACCATGGGAAAAATGCCAAGTAAATGTCAATACAATGGTATCCTTCTTACGTTGCAGTTCCTTAAAATATTAAACATACAATTATCCTCAGTTTAGTTCAGTTCAGTCACTCAGTCATGTCCGACTCTTTGCGACCCCATGAATCACAGCATGCCAGGCCTCCCTGTCCATCACCAACTCCCGGAGTTCACTCAAACTCATGTCCATCGAGTCGGTGATGCCATCCAGGCAACAACCCATCAATTTTGCTCCTAGTATTTAATCCCAAAGAAATAAAAACAGGTATTGAAATAACAACTGTACACAAATGTTTAGAGTAGAACTATTCACCGTGACCAAGCTTGGAAACAATCCAAATGTTCATCAGCTGATGAATGGATAAACAAATGTGGTAATCCATACAAAGGAATACCATTCAGCCACAAAAAGGAACGAGTCACTAATACACATTTCAATATGGTTAAACTTGAAAACATTATGCTAAATGAAAGAAGCCAGACACTAAAGGTAACATAATTGTTTTAATTCTTTTTGTATACGATATGGAGAATAGGTTAATTCATTGAGACAGGAAGCAGACTAATAAATGCCAGGGGCTCATTAGTGGACAGTGATTGGGAAGAAATGATGATTGAACAGTACTGTGAATGTACTAAATGCCGTTGGATTGTACTCTTCAAATGATTTACATTACGTGATGTGAATTTTACCTCTATGATAAAATAGCATAAAATTTAATACTAAAAAGATAAATGAGAAAATATAATTTTCCATTATGAATAAAGACTTTGGTTATCGACTTTGTTTTATCTTATTTTTTTCAAAATCATACTTGGCTTATGTGTACCTTTCCCTTTTTAAGGTAAATGTATAATTCTTATGTAAAAGAGAATGCTGCAGTTCACACACTAGGTTTTTGCTCATTTCTCTCCAGGCTAGATGTTATGTAGAAATTAGTCTAAATTTTTATAAAATGAGAGCATAGCAGTTTAACTAACAGAAATCAAAAACTGGGGACAATGTATTAAAGTGGAGCTCCCTGGTGGCTCAGAGGTGAAGAAACTGCCGCCAGTGCAGGAGACCAGGGTTCAGTCCCTGCGTCAGGAAGACCTGGAGAAGGAAACGGCAGCCCACTCGGGAATTCTCGCCTGAGAAATCCCACGGACAGAGGAGCCTGAGGGGCTACTAGTCCATGGGGCTGCAAAGAGTCAAGCATGATTTTGCAACTAAACAGCAAAATAATGGTGTTAAATAAGATAAGAATGGTGACGTTTGGTCTTCTGTATGTGCACATGGATTTTCTGAATAGCATTAGAGAGTTAGAGATATTCAGTATGTCTGAATTTAGTTAATGTATAGAAAAAAAATCACAGGGCTGAATACCAAAGCACACAAATTCTATTACCTTTTCTTCTATTAACTGATCTGTCACAATCTTATTTCTTCATCTGATATGGAAGAATATTGGGTTTCCATCTCACCATTTTATTAGAAATAATAAATGAGATAATATAGGCAAAAATACTCAGCTAAGCATAAAACTAAGTAGACTTGTGAACTCTTATTTATATGTTCTGCAGTGATCTAAAAGAGAGAACATATAGCATAGGAATTAAATCCATGGACGTTGAAATCAGAAAATTATTGTGTTTGGATATTGGATCTGACTTCAGCATATTAACTTTTGCCAGCATGTTAAATTTCCATATCATTTAATATTAGTATCTCTAAAATGGGCATGGTAATTGTATTTATGAGGTAAAAAGCAGGTTTAGTGTTTTTAAGGATACTACATGGATATGCTTCCAACGGAATTCTAAATAATTTTTACTAATGTGTTTGTTAATAGGTATTCCTTTTTCACTGGTATTGGTCTAAATGATATTTATCAATAGGCATTAAAATGTTAGGAGATACTGGTTTTCCTTGAAGATACTTTGCTGTCATATTTTATTAGACATAGATTCCTTTGTTTTCCATATACTTTTTAAGCCAAAGTTCTAATAATTTTCTCTTCTCTTAATGTCATGAGAATTCAAAGTAGAGAGCTCATAATAAATGGCCGGGGGACTCAGTTCATTGAATCATCAAGGGTCCAAGCTTGCTCTGCTCTTCACAGTGTAAATCAATGACTGAGAGACGAGGTGTGGGATCAGCAAGAGACTTTATCAGGAGCTAGCTGGCTGGCTGAGAAGATGGTGCTAGAGCCTCAAAATAATCATCTTGTCAGGGCCTGGTTGCCTGGTTCTTTTATGGATCAGAGATGGGGTGGGGAGATGAGGAGACAAAGTAATACTCTTCAATCCTTGCAAACGTCCCCCAGAATGCCAGGCCTCAGGCAGGGGAATGTGTTGGTTTCACTTCCTTGTGGTCCTTCACAGGCAAGCAGCTCAGGTTATCTCCTCAAGGCAGTCCATTATTCACGCTTACAAAAGTGGAAAGATGAGGATTAAAGTTACAGAAGCAGATACAGCATAAATTCAAAATTAACCTTTTCCAGTTACAAGGGGTCACCAAAAAATTGTTGCTAGTCCTGGAGCGGTTCTAAGGAGCACTAACCACAGAGATCGAAGAGGAAACATTTCTTAAAAGGTTCAATTATAGAGAAAATATTGTTTTCTGAGCTCCTTTTTTTGAGAGGTCAGATTATATGGGCCAGTATAATATAAGTGACTAGCCTGCTAAAATTATCAGCTGTTTTTCTTATATGGGTAAGGCAGAGCACCTCTGCGACGTTACAACAAATCTCCTACTCCCTCTTTCCTCTGACTCTTCATTTCTGTTTTCAATTCAGCAAGCATTTGCTGAACCGCTACAGGTGCCAGCCTTTCCAAAGGGAAGTTAGTATTTCATTCCAAGTTGCTTGAATTGCTTCATATACCTTGATTGTTTCTTGATTTACAGGGAACCTTTTGGGTCTGGACTATATTTCCCTAGGAACTTGAAGTGTTAGTTGCTCAGTTGTTCCTGACTCTTTGTGATCATATGGACTATAGCCTACCAGGCTCCTCTGTCCATGAAATTCTCCAATCAAGAATACTAGAGTGGGAAGCCATTCCCTTCTCCAGTGATTTTCCCGATCCACGGATTGAAACAAGTTGTCCTGCATTGCAGGCAGATACTTTACCGTCTGAGCCAAACAAGTGAAATACATATATTGGAAGGACAGAGGAGGGGATAAAAAGCCTCCAATTGACTGGGTCCAGCTTGTCAGTCCAAATGGTGATTACCTCATTGTGATGATCTTCCTCAACACCATCATGAAGTGGATGCTATCTTACTATTCAAGTCTTTAAATTGAGATGCAAAAGAGCATTTTATTTTCAAGTGGAAAACATACATAAGAGATTAGGTTTAGGTCCACAGGCAGGAGGATTTGATTAAAACTTGGGAAATATATCCAAATATATCCAAAAATATTGTAACAACTTTGTATGCTGACATGTTTGCTAGACTTATTGTGGTGGTCAATATTTAACCTGCATAAATGTAAAAAATCACTATTTTGTACACCTTAAATTAACATAATATTCTATATCAACTATACTTCACTTAGAAAAAGAGAAAAATAAAAAAAGCATTGAAAATGTTAATTAAGTCCATTATTATAACAGATTAAATGAGTGAGGATAATTATCTCAAACTGTGCAGAGAAGTTTTATGAATTAAATATTCATTTATTATTAAAATATTACAAATCTATTAATATAAGAGATATATCTTAATTTCAAAAAAGTATCATCCATGATGGTATTTTAGAAAGAAGCATTATGTATTTAGGAGGAAAAAATGCTTCTCTTCAACACTATACTGGTGGTTCCAACCCATTCAATATGAAAGAATCCAGAAAACAATAACTTGGTCTGGAAAAGATCAGGAAAAGCTTGCTATTTGTTTTCTATGTACCACTTCATGGATCATAGCCTTGTCATGGCAAAGGGACTTGCATAACTTAGTGAAGCAATGAGCCATGCTGTGCAGGACCACTCAAGATGATGGTCACAGTGAAGAGCTCTGACAAAATGGGGTCCACTAGAGGCTTGGGACTTTAAGAGGAACCTATACACAAAATACAAATGAATGGTAGAAAATTTCAACAAATTTAATGAATGTACAATGAATATATGAAAATTTGCTGTTTTTCTAAATGAGTAATGACCTACTAAAATATAGAGCAAAAGATATTTCTATTTAATAGCTTGAAAATATAATACCTGATAACAAATCAAACAAATCAAAATCACTAAAAAGAAAAGAATAAAATGTAACTAGGTAAAGCGATATACTAAGTGTATGGATTAAAATAATCAAAATCATAAAATTATCTATTCTTTCCAAATTAATCTATAAATTCTATCCAGTTTCAATTGATATCCTAAGATTGTTACTGTCTAATATGACAACTTATCCTAAAATCGTCTGTAAGAGTTAAGTGACAAGAAGAACTTAGATATTCTTAAAGTAGCATACCTGGAGAGTATAGATTAATTGTGCTAAGTACCAACCATATTTAAGAATTTGTTTTGTTGTATCTGAGAAATAAAATGACTAATGGACAGAATGATAGAGTCCAGGAACAGAGCCAAGCATAGATGAATGTTTGATATATAGCGAAGATGACATTAAAATCAGTAAGGAAAATCTATTCAATAAATCATATTTAGATGATCACTTATATCCATTTAAAATAAATTATATTCCTTTAATATAGCAATACAAAATTTAATTTCTTGTTGGATTAAATAACTGTGAAAAATAAATGTTTAAAATTATAAAAAAGTGTAAAGACAATAAAATATTTTTGGAGATTAATTATGAAACATGTACTATAGAGGAGACAAAAGCTTTAAATAAAGAAAATAAATTGATAAAGGTAACAATTAAATTTTGTGTATGTATAAACATCACAAACTTTTCATATCATCTATAGGAGTGAAGGCATTTTCAGTTTATATATTTTTTTTGTATAAAAATGATAGCATCTCCAAAGATTTAGGTGAAGTATGAATTAAAAAGATGAAAGAGCATGTCCAGTAAATTCTCAAATTGTTGCCCAAATTCACTATTAGCCAAGAAAATGCAATAAGAGTTTTAAAATTAAAATTTAACATTTTATTTTATAATTTTTTTTATCCACCTAAATGGAAAGAAAACACAGCAATTTGCAAAATTTGATATTGATAAGTCATGGAGAAATTAGGACCATTGGTAGAGTATAAACATCTACAACTTAGGAAGAAATTCTGTAATTTCTAGTAAAGCTAGAAGGTTTATATCTTACAATTCAATACTTCCAGTTCTAGGTAAATATCCTACAAAAATTACCACATGTGCACAATGAACATATATATATGAGCATGTATACCTGTATATCGGAGAAGGCAATGGCAAGCCACTCCAGTACTCTTGCCTGGAAAATCCCATGGATGGAGGAGCCTGGTAGGCTGCAGTCCGTGGGGTTGCTATGGGTCGGACGCGACTGAGCAACTTCACTTTCACTTTTCACTTTCACACATTGGAGAAGGAAACGGCAACCCACTCCAGTGTTCTTGCTTGGAGAATCCCAGGGACGGGGGAGCCTGGTGGGCTTCCGTCTATGGGGTCACACAGAGTCGGACACGACTGAAGTGACCTAGCAGCAGCAGCAGCAGCAGCATACCTGTATATATATATTCAGTTGAGACACTATAATAGTAAATAATTAGATAATTCTAAACTTTTTTCAAAGGGAAAGGGAAATACATTTTAGAATACCCACAAGAAGAAGACTATAGCCATTAATATGAATAAACTAAATTCAACAAGTGCGGTGAGAAAGCTAGATATACAAATGTAAAAATGATGTTGGATTTTTAACCTTTCACCATATACCAAAATTAAATCCAAATGAATTAAATACCTAAATGTAATACCTGAAACTACTGAACTTGAAGAAGAAAATATAGGAGATTTTAAAGATGTTGAATTCGGCATTAAATTTTGAATTTTGTTGGATAGGACAGCAAAACATAGCAAAAGCAAAAATCACACAAAGTTATATCAAAGTTAAAAACTTCTCCAAACAAGACAGTGAAAAGGCAAACTACAAAATGGAAGAAAATATTTGCAAATAATATATATAAAGAGTTATTATATAGAATATATAAAGACCTTGTCAGTTCAGTTCAGTTCAGTTGCTAAGTCGTGTCTGACTCTCCGTGACCCCATGAATCACAGCACGGCAGGCCTCCCTGTCCAACACCAACTCCCGGAGTTCACTCAAACTCATGTCCATCGAGTCGGTGATGCCATCCAGCCATCTCATTCTCGGTCGTCCCCTTCTTCTCCCGCCCCCAACCTTTCCTAGCATCAGAATCTTCCAGTGAGTCAACTCGTCGCATGAGGTGGCCAAAGTATTGCAGTTTCAGCTTTAGCATCAGTCCTTCCAATGAACACCCAGGATTGATCTCCTTTAGAATGGACTGGTTGGATCTCCTTGCAGTCCAAGGGACTCTCAAGAGTCTTCTCCAGCACCACAGTTCTAAAGCATCAATTCTTTTGGTATGGCATTGGGTTTTTTTTTTCTTTTTGCAGCCTTAGGCAGTTGTAAAATAACTTAATGTAGCTTTTTACAACTGTGTATTCTATAGTATTTTTTCATTTGGTGAAATTTTAACTTAATATTTTTGGCACAGTGCTTTGTACCATTTATTAAATAAAATTTTTTTTAAAAAAGCATCAATTCTTTGGCGATCAGCTTTCTTCACAGTCCAACTCTCACATCCATACATGACCACGGGAAAAACCATAGCCTTGACTAGACGGACCTTGGTTGGCAAAGTGATGTCTCTGCTTTTTAATATACTATCAAGGTTGGTCATAACTTTCCTTCCAAGGAGTAAGTGTCTTTTAATTTCATGGCTGCAATCAGCATTTGCAGTGATTTTGCAGCCCCAAAAAATAAAGTCTGACACTGTTTCCACTGTTTTTCCATATATTTCCCATGAAGTGATCTTGTACAACTTAACAATTTGAAACCAAATAACCCATTGAAAAATAGCCAAAGGACTTGAATAGACATTTATTCAAAGAAAATATACAATAGTCAGTAAACATGTGAAAAAGATGTTCATCATTAATCATCAGGAAAATGTAAATCAAAACCACACTGAGATATTACCTCACAACTGTTAGGATGGCTTCTATCAAGACAAAAACCAATAAATAACAAGTGCTGATGAGGATGTGGACATTCAGAGAAATGGAAAGCCTTTGCATTGTTCAGTTCAGTTCAGTTCAGTCGCTCAGTTGTGTCCAACTGTTTCTGACCCCATGAATTGCAGCACGCCAGGCCTCCCTGTCCATCACCAACTCCTGGAGTTCACTCAACCTCATATCCATCAAGTCAGTGATGCCATCCAGCCATCTCATCCTCTGTGTCCCCTTCTCCTGCCCCCAATCCCTCCCAGCATCAGAATCTTTTCCAATGAGTCAACTCTTCGCATGAGGTGGCCAAAGTACTGGAGTTTCAGCTTTAGCATCAGTCCTTCCAATGAACACCCAGGTCTGATCTCCTTTAGAATGGACTGGTTGTATTTCCTTGCAGTCCAAGGGGCTCTCAAAAGTCTTCTCCAACACCACAGTTCAAAAGTATCAATACTTCAGCGATCAGCTTTCTTCAAGTCCAACTCTCACATCCATACATTGTTAGTGGGAATATAAAATCTGACAACCATTCAGGAAAAAATTATGGAGTTTCTTCAAAAATTAAAAACAGAGAATAAAAATAGAGTTACCACTCAAAACACACATTTGAAATCTAAGTGTATATATATATATATTTATAAAGAATTGAAAGCAGTATCTTGAAGAGATATTTGCACACCTGTGTTCATTGCTGCAATATTTACAATAGGCAAGGGGTGGAAGCAAACTAAATGTCCAGTGATGAATGATTGGATAAAGAAAATGTGGCATGTACATACAGTGGAATGGTATTTAGCATTAAAAAAGAAGGAAATCCTATCATATGCTACAGCATGGGTGAACTTTGAGAACAGTATGCTAAGTGAAATAAGTCCATCTCAAGAAGATAAAAATACTTCTTGATTGACTCAAGTACTCAGATCCTTAGAAATAGAATGGAGACTGGTGGTTGCCAGGGTGAGGTGAGGTGATAAGAGCACACATAATGGCTATGGAGTTTCAGTTTTGAAAGATGAAAAATTTCTAGAGATCTATTTCACAAGGTGCATATGTTTAACATTGTTGTACAATTGAAAATTAAGATGTTATATTTTAACCACATTTTTAAAAAGAATGAACTAGAGCAGGATATATTTAAGTAGATGAATCTCTACAACAAAACAGTGAGTGAAAAAATAAATTTCAGAATAACAGCAATAATATATAGGTACCATCTGTATCAAGTTAAAACTGTGAAAAATGTACTTTTTCACAATGTATCAAAAATGAGGAAAATATTTTTAAAAAATATACAGGGGAGTGATACTCATGGAGTTGATGATAGTTATTTTTTTGCTATGATAAAATAATTGAATATAGAGGATTGCTTGGAGGTTTTTATTATTTCTAATAATCCACTTTTATACTAAATAGGAATCTGAAATAAATAAGGTAAAATGTTAAAAATTTGACAAAACCACATGCCATATCAGTGTCTAGATTAAACTCTACAATTGAAATAGATTATAGGAAAGATACAAATATGTCCAGTGATCTCCAAGGACCTTTCCAACCCTCCTCAAAGCATTTTTTAAAATAAAAATTTAGTGTGAAATATATCAAGCACATATGGGTAGAGAAGCATTTTAAAAGCACACTTTAGCCTATAATTAGTTTGGACTGAAAGGAGATCAAACCAATCAGTCCTAAAAGAAATCAATCCTGATGTGAAGTAAATAACTGAATATAGAGAGTTTCTTTATTTTTTCCTTTTCCATGTGGATTGAAATAGTACTAATGCTCTCACTTGACTCTTGATAGATACATGAGAACACCTGTGAATACAAACATGAATGATGGAATAAGGTAAAATGAACTGTATGTAACTTTTATGTTAGGGTAGAATTTCTATTTTCCTTAAGAATTAAATATGTGCTTCTTGCCAGCAGATGACAGCTATTATTTTGATCTATCAACTTATAGAAAATTTTCCTTGTCAAAAAGCAATAATTCTTATAGGTATTATACGCAAAATTGTAAGTTTATGTGTGTATATGCTTGTGAGTTGAGTTAATACTTTTGTATGCACATTTGGGCAACTGGAGAATTTAGCTGAAAGATCCCTCATTTTGAATTTAAAAGTGGACCAGTTCATATTCGATTTCTCTTTATTTAATGAAGTTCAGTCTTGAACATTTCTGGGTTTCCCACTATAGTTAGTGAGTCAGTTGTTTTTTTCCTCCTTATTTCTTTATTTAAGAAATTTAATCCCAGCTGAATTGAATTCAATTAAAAATTATTCTTTCAATAAAACAAATTATAGAGATATGATGATGGAGCATTTGGTAGGTTTAAAATACATTATGAATATTGAAAAAAACCACAAAAGACAAATTAATACCAACTTATTCCAAGAGGTACTATATATGGATTATGGTCCATAAATCTTTGTCATCATGGTTGTTGCCTAGAAGGTCTTTCTGGAGCTCATATGTTGGGTCCTCAGACTATTCATGGCTGCTTTCATCTCCTGATTTCTCAGAGTGTAAATAATGGGGTTCAGTAAAGGTGTGATAACTGAATAAAACACAGAAAGAAATTTATCCACTGAAAAACTACTAAATGGCCAAGCATAAATGAAGATACACGGCCCAAAGAACAGAGTGACCACTGTAATGTGAGCAGATAGTGTGGACAGAGCTTTGGAGAGACCACCAGAGGGTCGATGTGGAACGGTTACCAGAATGACAGTGTAGGAAATGAGCAAGAGTACGAAGGAGATGAAAGACAACAGTCCACTGTCAGCAATTACTAGCAACTCCAGAACATAGGTCTCGGTGCAGGCGAGCTTTATAACCAGCGGGAGGTCACAGAAAATATTGTCTACTATATTGGGACCACAGAAGGGCAAGGTGATGGTAAAAACCATCTGGCTCATTGTATGCACAAAGCCAACAGCCCATGACAGCAGCACAGAGCCTCTGAGTACCCGGTGGTTCACGATGGCTGTGTAGTGAAGAGGTGTACATATTGCAAAGTACCGATCAACTGCCATAACTATGAGAAGTGTCATCTCAGTACCCCCTAAAAAGTGAAGGAAGAACATCTGAGCCATACAGCCCCATAGAGAAATAGTTTTATTCTCCCTGACAAAATCTGCAACCATCTTGGGGGTTGTGATTGTAGAAAGAGACATATCAAGAAAGGAGAGGTTTCCAAGGAGGAAGTACATTGGTGTGGAGAGGAGATGAGAGTCCAAGGTTATGGTGACCACAATGAGAAGGTTTCCTGCCATAATTGCTGCATAGGCCAATACAAATATGAAAAAAAAGAAAAGATCAAGTTCCCAAGTGTTGGTGAGTCCTAACAAAACAAACTCAGATATCATTGAGCTATTCATCGTTTTCATCAAGTTTGTGTACGTGTTTTCAGAAAGTCTTAAAAATGAAGGTAATCCAGAAAAAGTGATGATTTAATCTGTGACAGTTTTCAAGGTATGGGCATATAGAAAGTAGTATTTGATTCCTACAGGAAAAGAAAAGGTAGATATTTCTGAAAAATACAGTTTAATTGACTAATGCAAGCATATTACTCATATACACTTTCACATTACTGCATTTATTATCAAACAGAAAGGCACAAAAGGGAAATTTATTGTAAAATTTTGTAAATATAGTTTGTGGGTATAGCTTTTCTCTTCACATGTATTTGTTGTTTTTACCATGAGTTTATGAATTTGTGACCCCTGAGTTTAATGGATCATGTAATAATCAAATGGTCTTTGGTCATAAATTAATTCAAGTGGATTAGAATATAGTCATGTAACTTTTTGGCAACTAGTATTCAATCTTTTACCCTTTTCACCTTCCTAGTTTGAAATATTCAGATATGTTCATAGCAAATTGCTACGGTACTTTCTTCTCTCACCTATACTACATTCTCACCCTTCCCTTTCATCTCAAATATATATACCAAATGCTTTAACTTATTCCTGAAGGTTTAAGCTGGCTACAGTCTATCATGTGTCCCTACCTCCCCCAGATAATAATAAAATAAGCTTCCCAGGAAGTTTCTGCACAAGAACATAAATATTTCTGTGTTAATGTTTCTCTCTTCCTTTGTTCTTTCCTTCTCCCTCTGTCCCTCCCTCCTTCCCTTTCTCCTTTCCTTCCTTCTATTTTCTTTCTTTCCTTTTTTTTTTTTCAGTTGTGTTCTGTATCTCATACTTTGGTTCATGAATAAAACTCTTAGCCTCTGCCTTTTGTCTATTTCCCTGACTCTCTTGTTGCTGGATTCCTGGCTGGAGTTTTCTTTCTTGTCTCTTTACGTTCTCTGTGTAAATGATCTCTAAACAATCAAGTCTTTCACAAGTAGTGCTTTTTTTTCCCCTTGGCTCCTAAATGCTTACTTTTTGGTGATGATTGCTTTCCTCTGACTTTTCAAACTTGTGTCCAGACTGACTCTTGATAATTCCTGGTTCAAATATCCTTGATACTTGTACTGTTTTTCCACAATGAGTGGGCACTGGTGGCTTACTTTTGTCTAATTTTCTCTTTGATTTAGATTTTTTGGCCCCATCTTCCTGTTTCTTTTTTTTTCCTTTAAAAAACTATTAATGGCACATACCAGCTGCACAGACACAGAGACAGAATCAGATATACACACATATGCTTATACCAAGTTCTATTTCTAGAGTACAAGGACAGAATGTGGAGAATTTACTCTGAATTTCCCTTTTTTTTCTTTATAGTTCACGAAATATTCAGAAGTTATTGCTTAGTCCAGTTATCAAAACTTGGAAAAACAAAACAAAACACTGAACCAAGGGTCAAGAACCAAATTTTAGTCCTGCCCTAATATGTACCAGGGAAACATACTCTTTAATTCTTTTCAACATTGATACAATTTTCTATAAAAATAAAATAATATCTACTCTTCAACCTCTTGTTTTTGTTGTTCAGTTGCTCAGTTGTGTCCAACTTTTTGCGACCCCATGAATCACAGCACGCCAGGCCTCCCTGTCCACCACCAACTCCCGGAGTTCACGCAAACTCACGTCTGTCGAGTTGGTGATGCCATCCAGCCATCTCATTCTCTGTCGTCCCCTTCTCCTCCTGCCCCCAATCCCTCCCAGCATCAGAGTCTTTTCCAGTGAGTCAGCTCTTCACATGAGGTGGCCAAAGTATTGGAGTTTCAGCTTTAGCATCAGTCCTTCCAAAGAACACCCAGGACTGATCTCCTTTAGAATGGACTGGTTGGATCTCCTTGCTATCCAAGGGACTTGCAACAGATTCTCTAGCACCACAGTTTGAAAGCAGCAATTCTTTGGTGCTTAGCCTTCTTTATGGTCCAACTCTAACATCCATACATGACTACTGGAAAAGCCATAGCTTTGGCTATACAGACCTTGTTGGCAAAGTGATGTCTCTGCTTTGTAATATGCTGTCTAGGTTTGTCATAGCTTTTCTTCCAAGGAATAAGCATTTTTTAATTTCATGGCTCCAGTCACCACTTGCGTTGATTTTGGAGCCCAAGAAAATAAAGTCTGTCAATGTTTCCACTTTTTTCCCAAGTATTGGCCACGAGGTGATGGGACCAGATGCCATAATCTTCGTTTTTTGAATGTTTAGTTTTAATTCAGCCTTCTCACTCTTCTCTTTCACCTTCATCAAGTGGTTCTTTATTTCCTCTGCACTTTCTGCCACTAGGATGGTGTCATTGGCATATCTGAGGTTATTAATAATTCTCCCAGCTATCTTGATTCCAGCATGTGTTTCATCCAGCCTGGCATATTGCATGATGTACTCTACATGAGAAGGAAATGCAACACACTCCAGTATTCTTGCCTGGAGAATCCCATGGAGGGAGGAGCCTGGTAGGCTACAAACTGGTAGGCTACAGTCCATGGGGTCACAAAGAGTCGGACAAGACTGAGTGACTTCACTATCACTATCACTCTACATGTAAGTTAAATAAGCCAGATGACAATATGCAGCCTTGACGTACTCCTTTTCCAATATTGAGCCAGTCCATTGTTCCCTGTCCAGTTTTAATTGTTGTTTCTTGATCTGCATACAGATTTCACAGGAGACAGTTAAGATGGTCTGGTATTCCCATCTCTTTAAGAATTTTCCACAGGCAAAGGCTTTAGCATAGTCAATGAAGAAGAAGTAGATGTTTTTCTGGAATTCCCTTTCTTTTTCTGTGATTGAATGGATGTTGGCAATTTGATCTCTGGTTTATCTGCCTTTCCTAAATCCAGGTTATACATCTAGAGGTTCTTGGTTCACATACTGTTAAAGACTAGCTTGAAGGATTTTGATCTATTTTTGTGTTATTTTATTCTACACATAGGTGCTAAATACCTATGTGCATTCCCCAAATTCTATCATTAACTTTATCTTGTTTCCTGGTGATTGTGAGGATACTCAAACCAATAAGGACCACAGGAGGATTTTTACTCTGCAAGAATTGGTAAAGTACACTTAGTGTTAATGAAAATGTTTCTCCTTATTAAATATAAGTGATAATTTTAAAAGAGTTGTTGTCATCATCATTGGTATTATATTTAATGCAATAAAAAAGTCTACATATAGTTATGAAATTATCAAAATTATGCACTCTTCGATCTCAAAATACTAATAGAAGAAAACCTTGAGGAGAATCCTAAAAGTAATTTTTATAGTTTATTATGTAAAATTGGAAAATTAAAAGCAAATATTATATTTATTAATTTATGCTTTTAAAAAAATTGCAAGCATATTTGTAAAATATATCCATCTAAATGCACATAAACATGATTCAAATATGTTATGATACAAAATAATTCATTTTTACAATTTTTGCTGCTGCTGCTGCTGCTCCTAAGTCACTTTAAGTCGTGTCCGACTCTGTGTGACCCCATAGACGGAAGCCCACCAGGCTCCCCCGTCCCTGGGATTCTCCAGGCAAGAACACTGGAGTGGGTTGCCATTTCCTTAACTCCAGTGTGTGAAAGTGAAAAGTGAAAGTGAAGTCGCTCAGTCGTGTCCGACCCTTAGCGACCCCACGGACTGCAGCCTACCAGGCTCCTCCATCCATGGGATTTTCTAGGCAATAGTACTGGAGTGGCTTGCCATTGCCTTCTCCGTTACAATTTTTACATATGATCAAATGTGAAATATTTTTGAAATACTCACTCTTCTACTCAGACACAGGTAAAAATAAGTTGGAATCAGAAAAATAATACAGTTATTGCTAACTTGAGGCACAGTTTAAAACTCACGTAAAAAGTTTAAATTTTTGAGTGGTATGTATTTATACAAATAATATTGAACTGAAAAGGAATGAAAAAATAATTGAATAACGCTCAATCAGGCAAGGTTTGGTTTTTCTCTAGCAGAAATTTCTGAGAATGGGATGGTTACCTGTGACTGGGGAGCCTAGCTCTTTCTGTGCTGTTTATGTGACTAAATGAGTAAGAATTATTAGTTCATCTATGGTGCAAACTTGAAGAAAGAAAACTATGTTTAATATTCTGTGTCTATATTCAGAAATAAAGCCTTTCTACACATTTTCATAAAAGCACTTAATGTATGTGGAGATATGTAACTGGAAGCTCTTTTGTTAAGTAATAAAGACTGTGAAGTTTGTATTGATCTTGAATTTTTTTAATGATTATTTATCCTCATAGTGTTAAGCTGTGTATGGATTAGATAACCCATGAGTAATATTCACTTATCACAAAAAATGTTTGACATGTGAACAGTCAGATTTTCTGCCAAAATAACCATTATAAATATTTTCCTAATTAAAAAATAAGCTTGCACAGTTGGTAGAAAAGTTCCAACATTATATGTGCCCAAAGAACTCTTTTCCCATATCAAGTTTAAAATATTAAAGTATGTATTTGTTATAAATGTAGGTAGAAAAAGGTGGTAAGTTTAGAAAAATTGGAAATAGTCCTTAGGTTACAAAATCACCAAAACAAATATATTAGCAGTATAATTAGACAATCATATTGAATAGAAGGTTTGTTACTTCAGGAAAATAAATATAGACTTGAGGGGAACTCTTTTAGATATTCATTTAAATTAATCACATTTAATTTAGAATTCCATAAGTGTTTTCTCAGTTGAAGTAAATATCCAATGTAGGAAAGTAAAAATATGAAGAATTAAATGAACATAAAATAAAATAAGTCAATGTTTTACATTTTCTTGATATGCAATTTTTATTAGACTATATTTTGGACTGGCTAAAGATGTTAAATGTAGCCAAGGATGAAACTAATTTTTTGTTATTTTTCCACATTCTAAATTATTTTGTCTTTTTATAAAATAGTGGTTAAACAATAAACAAACTCAAATTTATGTTCTCAAAATACAAACTCAAATTATAAATCTGACCCTTTAGATCAGGATGTCAGTGGTATTTTTCCATCACAGACTGGCTTTCTTCTTATTAAAACTGGGTAAATTTGTCCAGATGCTATCTGACCCAAATTGTATTTTACCATTGCCTTCATGATCAGAATAATCTGGTTTTCATTAATTTCTAGGTTTCGTATACAAAGTTTCCTCCTTTATTAAAGTATACAGTTTCTCAACGTTATTAGCACTGCTATTTAAACCTACCAGTTCTAGCTGAGGAATGGCCTCTTCAAAGATACGTAGACACAGTAAGATTCTGAATATATATTTATCTTTTATGCCTCTGTGGATATACACGACAATCATTTGCAGTCAGAAAGAAAAAGGACACAAAACACATACATAAGGTGTAGATTAGTGATTAACACCCAGAGGGAATTATTAGAGTAAAGGTGCTAGTTAGTTGTCTCTAGAGTTCAGAGTAAGGACTTAGTCTCTCATTATTTAAGTTGATTATGAATTCATCAAGTGTATGAGTTGTGTGGAGTCTCCCTAATAAGTGCTTTCCAGAAAAAAAGCATTAACTTAAGTGCTTTGGTTGGTAGAGGGTAAGCAAATTTATGAAAATGGATCTACCATAGATGATGGACTTCAGAAAACTATAATTCTATTCATTTGGCTTTACAATCTGAATATTTATAATTTGATAATTGAATGCATTTATTCAATTAGAATTAAAATAAATAGATACACACAGAGCAAGGCATGTAAGAAAATTCATAGACTATAGACTAGTTCTTAACACAGAGAAAACTTTCCTTTTACTCTGTAAGGGAATAAGAGAGAGAGAAAGAGAAAGAAGCACACACACTCAGGAGCTAGAACAAGCAGAGGAGGCCTTCACCAGTGAAGTGAAGTGAAGACGTTCAGTCATGTTTGACTCATTGCGATCCCATGGGCTGTACCTTACTAGGCTCCTCCATCTATGGGATTTTCCAGGCAAGAGTACTGGAGTGGGTTGCCATTTCCTTCTCCAGAGGATCTTCCCGACCCATGGACCGAACCCAGGTCTCCCACATTAAAGGCAGACACTTTACTGTCTGAGCCACCAGGGAAACCCCTGGCCTTCACCAGGGTGATCAAAATGATTTGTGGTACTCAATAAGTGATTAGTTAGTGGAGTTTAGCAGATTTGGAATTTCATGTAGTCTTACAATTATGTTTAACTTCATGATGGCTCAACAATATTAAAAGAATATTATGGAGGTTACAATAAACTGTGGAACATTCTGAAAGAGATGGGAATACCAGACCACCTGACCTGTCTCTTGAGAAACCTGTATGCAGGTCAGGAAGCAACAGTTAGAACTGGACATGGAACAGACTGGTTCCAAACAGGAAAAGGAGTACGTCAAAGTTGTATATTGTCACCCTGCTTATTTAACTTATATGCAGAGTACATCATGAGGAACACTGGGCTGGAAGAAGCACAAGCTGGAATCAAGATTGCCGGGAGAAATATCAATAACCTCAGATATGCAAATGACACCACCCTTATGGCAGAAAGTGAAGAGGGACTCAAAGGCCTCTTGATGAAAGTGAAAGAGGAGAGTGAAAAGGTTGGCTTGAAGCTCAACATTCAGAAAATGAAGATCATGGCATCTGGTCCCATCACTTCATGGGAAATAGATGGGGAAACAGTGGAAACAGTGTCAGACTTTAATTTTTTGGGCTCCAAAATCACTGCAGATGCTGATTGCAGCCATGAAATTAAAAGACGCTTACTCCTTGGAAGGAAAGTTATGATGAACGTAGATAGCATATTAAAAAGCAGAGACATTACTTTGCTAACCAAGGTCCGTCTAGTCAAGGCTATGGTTTTTCCCGTGGTCATGTATGGATGTGAGAGTTGGACTGTGAAGAAAGCTGATCGCCGAAGAATTGATGCTTTTGAACTGTGGTGCTGGAGAAGACTCTTGAGAGTCCCTTGCACTGCAAGGAGATCCAACCAGTCCATTCTAAAGGAGATCAATCCTGGGTGTCCATTGGAAGGACTGATGCTAAAGCTGAAACTGCAATACTTTGGCCACCTCATGCAACGAGTTGACTCACTGGAAAAGACTCTGATGCTGGGAGGGATTGGGGGTGGGAGGAGACTGGGACGACAGAGAATGAGATGGCTGGATGGCATCACCGACTCGATGGACATGAGTTTGAGTGAACTCCAGGAGTTGGTGATGGACAGGGAGACCTGACGTGCTGTGACTCTTGGGGTTGCAAAGAGTCGGACACGACTGAGCGACTGAACTGAACTGAACTCTGCCATGTCTCCTCAATTAAAATCCTCTTGAAAAGGTTACAAGAAAATGAGGGTTGTAAATATATGATAAATATGATTCATTTCCAAAGCCCATAGTAAATATTGCTAATAAATTTTTTATTCTTTCTAACTGAACCTCAGAATTTTTTTCAATGTAGTTCTCCAGGCAACTGCCAGCAATTAGAATGCTATTAGAAAAGTATTTCAGCTAAGGAGATATACACCTCAACATAGCATGACCTTTGAGGAGATGTTTGCAAGAGAGCCGAGCATTCTTAAAAATAGAAATTAGAAGGATAATATGAGCACAATATTGATATCCAGATGAGATTACCCATACCAGTTGTTAAGGATTGTACACATTTAATTTTTCAGAATAAACTTAAATATTTGGTGCACAATGTCTAAGGTCAAACTAAAACAGGGCGGTGTATTGCTTCTCATCCTGTTTGTGATGCCAATTCATACTATGTTCTCTGTTCCTTGAACCCATGGGAGATAAGGTGCAAGTGGGGAAGCTGGAAGAAAACCACAGCACAACCTCTCTCTAGGCTGGCACAGCGGTCATAACTGTGTTCTCTCCTGGCTGATGCGGCAGTGGTAGCAGCAGTCACGCTGTCTTCTCTCCTCTTATGGCTTACCCAACGGACGCAGCCGTGATGCAGCAGTAATGCCACTGCTCTCTAGGTGGAGTTCACATATCTGTATCACACAAAGTAGCCCACAGGCCAGCAGCACCTGGTGATGTGAATGCACAGCGCTCCAAGTGATCAGAGCTGTTACATAATCATTATTTGCAAGATGTGGGGCAAGAGCGTGAGGCTGTAGGGTGAGAGAGCCTGACCATGCCATCCTGGCTAATTTGCTTTTTCCCTGCAGCCAGATACAATCGAACACAAGGGAAAAAACAAGGTGAAAATGAGAGAAAATATGCCTTATTCCAGGTTCCTTGTTTTGCAATATGTTAATAAAATACATCAAAAGAGGTGATCCTGAAGATGTTTGCGTAATTTAGGTTTTCAATACATCTTTAGAAGGACTCTTTGCAATGTTTCCATAAACTCACTGAATCATTAATAAATTCAGATTTGTAACCTCATATAGCCCACTATTTTCTCTGTGTTCATTTCTATTACAATTTATTCTCCACTTAAGAAGACAAACCTTCATGACACTTTAGAAGTATGTTGAATCTATTCTCAAACCTCCCATTCTCAAAACTCTTTAATTGCTTTATGTTGCTAAAAACTAGGATTCAGGAGGCCTAAATACTCTGGTCTCTACCTTTCTATGTAATCTCTGCACGTGTCTTTCTTCCTTTTAGTCATCAGCCTCCCTCATAAACGTCTGTCTTTGGTACCTAATATGACTTTCTCACTTTACAATATCCATATAAACTTTTCCTTCTGCCTGGAATGCTCTTTTTCCCACTCACATGTCTGTTCTTTAGCTTTTTTAATGCTTTTCTGTGAAGACTTCTTAACATGATCTTCTAACATCACCACGCCTAATATGGATGCCTCCTCATTACTCTATGCAAGGCAGAGAGCAGTGTTGTGTGATAACCACGTGTGTGTATTATTTATTTTAAACATTCATAAGAGTTCCCTTGAATTCTAAAACAAGGAGTTAAAGGAGGCAATGAATGCAAGCTTATTGATGTATTACATTTGTGCTAAGAATATTTTCCAATAAAATAAAAAGATACCTTATTTTCTTCACATTTAGTAAGGTAGAAATTTAATATTATTTAACATTTGATTTCAATTATTTGAAGAAATATTTAAATGATCTTCCCTGGTGGCTAAGCCGTAAAGAATCCACTTGCCAGTGTAGGAAATATGGGCTAAATCCCTGGATAAAGAAGATCTCCTGGAGGAGGAAATAGTAATCCATTCCATGGCAGTGGAGCCTCTTGGGCTACCATTCATGGGGTTGCAAAGAGTCAGACAACACTGAGCAGCTAAACAATAACAATAACAGCCCCCAAATTGCAGGGAACAAAAAATGATCGTATACAGCAGACAATATTTAGGGGGTGAACCAGGAACCAATATGCTGGTTGCTCAGTCTCTTAATGGCTGCCTTCATTTCCTGATTCCTCAGAGTATAAATAATTGGATTAAGGAGAGGAGTGATGACAGAGTAAAACATAGAAAGAAATTTATCTACAGAGTAACTATTAAATGGGACAGCATAGATGAAGATGGCAAGGCCAAAGAAGAGAGTGACGACAGTGATGTGAGCAGACAGTGTGGACAGAGCCTCAGAGGGTGCACTGGAGGAGTGCTGCCAGATGGTGAGCAGCATGGCCACGTAAGATATGAGCAAGAGAATGAAGCAGATCAGGGGCAAGAGCCCGCTGTTCACGATCACCAAGAGCTCCAGGATGTAAGGATCAGTGCAGGCAAGCTTGATGACCAGGGGGAGGTCGCAAAAAAAGCTGTCCAATACATTGGGACCGCAGAAAGGCAAACCCACCGTAGAAACCATCTGGCTTGTAGTATGGATAAGCCCAATCACCCATGAGAGCAGTAGAAGCCCAATGAGCACCCTGTGACTCACGATGGTCTTGCAGTGCAAGGGTTTGCATGTGACAACATACCTGTAAATGGCCAGAGCTATCAGAAGAGACATCTCTCCACCCCCAAAGAAGTGCATAGAAAACGTCTGGATCAGGCAGCCCCACCAGGAGATGGTCTTGTGTTTTCTGAGGAAGTCTGAAGTCACTTTGGGAATTGCAGCAGAAGAAAGACATACATCAAAAAATGATAAATTTGCCAGGAAGAAATACACGGGGGAGTGAAGATGGTTATCAGCTATCACAGAGATGACAATGAGGAGGTTTCATACTAGGACGGCGACATAGACCAGCAAGAAGATTGCAAAAAAGAATATTTGAGTTTCTTGAGAAGTAGAAAGTCCCACCAAAATGAACTCAGAAACACTTGATCTGTTATTCAGGAGATCCATTCATCCTTCTGCAGAAGCTGTCTGAAAAGGGAAAACAAAGAGGGTGTATAGGAAGTAACAGATCAGGGAACTTAATATTTACTTAAGCATTTTACCTTTTATTCAGAGTAATGACAGTTTGGCAGTAGGACTGCTTTTTAGGTATTTAGCAGTTGGAGATATTTCACAGGACCATGAGACCGTAAAAAGTTGATGATTATGGACCAAGTTAAATCAAATTTTCTGATGGTTAGTGCAAAGCAAGTTCAGTTAGACACAGAAAACTTGTCTCCTTTCATGTTCAACTCCAGATCACACTGTGTATTAGAGTGACAAAGGAGAGTTTTCAAAATCTCCTGGAGGTAGATTTTTATCTTTTGTGAATCTCAAGAAGTACATCATGATATCCTCAGTATGCAGTAATAAGTTTACTTTACTAAAAAAGATATTATGAAGACCAATTCAAGCCTAAAGCAGCATGAAGAAAATAAATAACAAAAATTATAGCAAAAATTAAATGTAGAATTCAGAGAAAGATAACAAAAGAAACCAGTGAAACCAAGACCTGGTTGTTAAACAAATGAATTAAAGCAATGATCCTCTAAATAGGCTAAGAAGGAAAGAGAAGACGCAATTTAGAAAAATCAGAAATGAAGGAGAATTCGTCACTACTGGTCTACTCATCCCATAAACATTATGAGGATAGTAAATAACTCTATAAAATAAATAAAAAATTATTGCCAAAATCACATTATGTGCCTTATGCTTCCTGAAGTGGATTGATTAAAGACATGTATTGTTGATAGAAAGTTAAGTATTGAGACAGCTCCATGGTTTACTGAGATCAAACCTTATTCATTTACACCTGAAACACCAGATTAACTCTCAAAAGTGCAGATACTCATTTCACCTATTTTCCTAAATCTTCCCTTTATGTGTCTGTGTAAATAAGTTTATTCCATCTGTGCATTCTTGCCCTGCATGCTGCATACTGTCACTTCAGTTGTGTTCAACTCTGTGCGACCCTGTGGACGGTAGCCTGCCAGGCAAGAATACTGTGGGTTGCTTTGCCTTCCTCCAGAGGATCTTTCTGACCCAGGGATATCAGTTGCATCTCCTGCATTGGCAGGCGAGTGTTACAAAATCCGTGACCGATTTTATCTGATATTTGCTTTTAACTCACATATTTTCATAAATACAATGAGTATGTAGAAATACCAAAAATAGTGTTACTAAGACCATGAGCTAGTGATGTAACCAAGGTAGTCCTGTTCAACTTTTCACTCAAAGAGATGTAAGAAGCAGGGTGACTGAACTGTTTACCATTGTGCATCTAAACAAACAAACTAAAAGTATGATGAACTGTTCGAACAGAGTAGCATCTTTGGATAGTTACTTCTCACCTTTGGACCTATTTCCTCTCATTGATTTTCCTTAAGTTTCCTTTAAACTTTAACTTTGTCAAGGATAGATAGAAGTCATAGATATTGTGGTGCTGATTGAGGTGGACTCTGTTAAGCGAAATTATTTTTTTTTAATATGAATAAAAGGAAAAGTCAATATTTCATCTACATAAATTCAGTTATTTCATCGCCTCCCCTGTAGATCTGACTTTAGCTCTATTGTTCAAGTTTAATTACAGGCTCAATGATCATCCCTAGTGCTTTTATTGCCTTTTTCAGAGCCTAGAGGCAGACCTAATGCCAAAATGAGAGAATAAAATAGGACATATTTGATTATTTGTGTACCTTTAACCTGTTAATCACACAGTATAGTTTTTAGAGACACAGTATATCCGGTTGATCATAACGAACGTTTTATGCACTTAGGTATGTAAGATTAATATCAGTAAGACACACATTTGATAAGTGGCCGTACTCTAACCATTATGTTTGACACCATTATCAGAGTTGCATAGAAACTTCGTTCTTTCACATGGTAGTCAGATAAAAAATGGATATGTGAAAATTGGATAGGATATGGATATGAAAATTGATATGGATATGAAAATTGATATGAAAATTTCATATGGATATGAAAATTGATATGTGAATCATCATTCCTTCTTTGTGCTTCGCACTCTTAATGCAAGACAATGATTTTATCTAAGCTACAGCCACTGGATCTTCTGTGTTTTTCTGAAGTATGCACATAAGTAGATTTGAAGGTGCTCATTGACCTGGCAAACATCACATCCTAGACAGGGTGATTCTTCTTTTTTTTATTTTTACAAACTCAGTTCAGTTCAGTCATTCAGTTGTGTCCGACTCTTTGCGATCCCATGAACCTCAGCACGTCAGGCATATCTGTCCATCACCAACTCCCGGAGTCACAGAAACCCATGTCCATTGAGTCGGTGATGCCATCCAACCATCTCATCCTCTGTTGTCCCCTTCTCCACCTGCCCTCAATCTTTCCCAGCATCAGGGTCTTTTCAAATGAGTCAGCTCTTCAAATCAGGTGGCCAAAAGTATTGGAGTTTCAGCTTCAACATCAGTTCTACCAGTGAACACCCAGGCCTTATCTCCTTTAGAATGGACTGGTTGGATCTCTTTGCAGTTCAAGGGACTCTCAAGAGTCTTCTCCAACATCACAGTTCAAAAGCATCAATTCTTCGGAACTCTCACTTCCATACATGACTACTAGGAAAACTAATGTTTGCTTAAATACATGGCCATTTTCAGACTGCTGTCACTGGATAGTTTGTCATATATTCCTCTCCATAATTCTGAACAAGTGTAATGAAAGCATCAATATTTTGTATGTGTTGAAACTCTATTATTGTCCAAGCCATGAATCAGGCATTTTATCCTTGCAGTTTTGTTATCTATCTCCCTTTATAGTAACTGCATCCCTAGAAACAAATATTCAAATTCCTCTATATTATGTAGTAGCTCAAAGAATAAAGTCATTTAATCTGATCAGGGTCTCCAAACAATTAAAATATCTTGAAAACATAAAAAAGAATAATTATTCTCTAAGAATAATTATCTAAGAATATTTCTAAGAATATTATTCTCTAAGAATAATTTCTTCGGCCTGGATTGCTGCCTTAATTCCCAGCAAACATGATTACAGTGATTTTTATATTTTTTCCACTTATATAAAAATAATGTTTTTTTCCAGTGCAATTTCACTCTTCAACCCTCACCTCAGTTATTATTTTGGCATTTGAATTTTATCACTTACAGACCCATTTATATCATAAATGAACTAGCGTGACAGATGTGATATATAGGTAGAGTAACACATCAGGATGATGTAACCTACCAGTTGCACTTTTACTTTAGAAGTAACATCACTATGAAATCCTGAATGCTCAGTTATTATCCAGTGATTTTATTTTCTGCTCTGGACTTCAAACTGCTCAATATATAAACGTATCCCTTAATAGGAGGTATAAAGGAGAAAACTTACTGGCTTGTTTCAGAGTCCTCAGAGACTGGCAGTAAAAAGTAACTGTTGTTAACTGTTGTTAAAAGAGACCTTTGCCATTATGGAAATTGAGATACCATTTTTCAATTCTCAAATTGATAATTCTTTAAAGGGTACAATAGATAATCAAGGGGGTTTTGGAAGCTGTCACTAGTTGTGAATTGTGGGACTTTGTATAGTTTCTTTTGTTTTGTTGTTGTAGTTTAATTTCTAAAATAAGCATTAAGAAATGTTATATTTAGGCAAATATATATTCCAGGTGAATTTAACTATAAATTTTATTAAGGTTGAAAATGTCACATTTAAACTCAAATCTGTTGAAATTTATTGAGAAATGATATAAGAAAATTTTCCATCATTCCAATGAAATAGTTACTCCACTTACAATTTTTTTTTGTATATATATATAAAACCTAGCAAATTTGTAGATGCATCAGGTTCTTTTTCGGGTCTGCTCATTTTATTCCTTGTCTTGGCTGTTAACTTTTGAGGAGGTCCTATGCACTTTATTTTTACTCTTTATGTTTGATGGTAAATCTTAGTGTTAGAAAGAGCATGTCCTATCTCATTGCTGTATTCATTCAAAGGGTTCTTGTATGTTTTTATATCTTTTTATTCCAAATTAAGTTGATTTTTACAAAATTGAGTATAATAGGAAATTCTTACATCCCTTTAAATATTTACTATCATGACAGCAAAATTTTGTCATGTTTGTTATTTCAACACATTTTTGGTAACACATTTTTGTTAAATCTAATCTTGCACACTTTGTACTTGGGTGCTACACTTAAATTATGCTTTCCCTGACATGATTGATCTTACTGTTACTGTTTTTGTTTTACACATATAGGTGGTAAATGGTATCATTGCTGACATCTCATTTCTGATAGTTTTTCTACTACTTTCTCTTCTTTGTATTAGGTTAATGATAAAATGATCTCCAAACAATATTTTTTATATTATTTATCTTGTTAACTAAAATTTTCTAGCAATACTGAGTAACAGTGACAATAACTGCTATGGGCAAAACCTGTTAGCTTCCCAACCATGACTTTCTTTTTTCTTGATAATGCCACCTCATTTTCTTGGGATTAGTTGCCTATATACTTCCTCGAAGCCTCAAACTCTTTATAAAAATCTGCATCTCACTAACCAAGGTCAATCCCAACTCCACTATTTTCCTCACCAGTATCTAGTTTAGCCATGATTGTAGACCAGGTAGCAGAGACTGCTATTATCTGCTGTGTGGCCTTCTCCTGTTCGTCAGTTGTAATGGATACCTGAATTCATTTAGAGACATTGTACAGCCTCCCTTGTAATTAGAACTGGCAAATAGCATAAAACAAAACAATATTATCATGTGGCTACTTGGTGGAAATTCCCTATAAGGGCTGACTCACCAACAAGTCATGCTCTTTGCCTCTTGCTGCTGCTGCTGCTAAGTGACTTCAGTCGTGTCCAAATCTGTGCGACCCCATAGTTGGCAGCCCACCAGCCTCCGCCGTCCCTGGGATTCTCCAGGCAAGAACACTGGAGTGGGTCACCATTTCCTTCTCCAATGCAGGAAAGTGAAAAGGGAAAGTGAAGTTGCTCAGTCGTATCCGACTCTTCGCGATCTCATGGACTGCAGCCTACCAGGCTCCTCCATCCATGGGATTTTCCAGGCAAGAGTACTGGAGTGGGGTGCCATTGCCTTCTCCATTGCCTCTTGCTAACCCTATATAATCCAAGTCTGTGCCCTGACCAGTAATGCTGAAGAAGCTGAAGTTCAACTGTTCTATGAAGACCTACAGAACCTTCTAGAATTAACTCAAAAAAGATGTCCGTTCATTATAGGGGACTGGAATGCAAAAGTAGGAAGTCAAGAAACACCTGGAGTAACAGACAAATTTGGCCTTGGAGTACAGAATGAAGCAGGTCAAAGGCTAATAAATTTTTGCCAAGAGAATTCACTGGTCATAGCAAACACCCTCTTCCAACAACACAAGAAAAGACTCTACACATGGACATCACCAGATGGCCAAAACCAAAATCAGATTGATTATATTCTTTGCAGCCAAAGATGGAGAAGCTCTATAAAGTCAGCAAAAACAAGACCAGGAGCTGACTGTTGCTCAGATCATGAACTCCTTATTGCCAAATTCAGACTGAAATTGAAGAAAGTGGGGAAAACCACTAGACCATTCAGGTATGACCTAGTCAAATCCCTTAGGATTATACAGTGGAAGTGAGAAATAGATTTAAGGGACTAGATCTGACAGAGTGCCTCATGAACTATGGACGGAGTTTCAGGACATTGTACAGGAGACAGGAATCAAGACCATCCCCATGGAAAAGAAATGCAAAAAAGCAAAATGCCTGTCTGAGGAGGCATTACAAATAGCTCTGAAAAGAAGGGAAGTGAAAACCAAAGGAGAAAAGGAAAGATATTAGCATGTGAATGCAGAGTTCCTAAGACTAGCAAGGAGAGATAAGAAAGCCTTCCTCAGGGATCAATGCAAAGAAATAGAGGAAAACAATAGAATGGGAAAGACTAGAGATCTCTTCAAGAACATTAGAGATACCAAGGGAACATTTCATGCAAAGATGGGCTCGATAAAGGACAGAAATGGTATGGACCTAACAGAATCAGATGTTAAGAAGAGGTGGCAAGAATAAACAGAATAACTGTACAAAAAGATCTTCATGGCCAAGATAATCACGATGGTGTGATCACTCACCTAGAGCCAGACATCCTGGAATGTGAAGTCAAGTGGGCCTTAGGAAGCATCACTATGAACAAAGCTAGTGGAGGTGATGGAATTCCAGTTGAGCTATTTCAAATCCTGGAAGATGATGCTGTGAAAGTGCTGCACTCATTATGCCAGCAAATTTGGAAAACTCAGCAGTGGCCACAGGACTGGGAAAGGTCAGTTTTCATTCCAATCCCAAAGAAAGGCAATGCTAAAGAATGCTCTCTACTACCAAATAATTGCCATCATCTCACATGCTAGTAAGGTAACGCTAAAAATTCTCCATGCCAGGCTTCAGCAATATGTGAACCATGAACTTCCAGATGTTCAAGCTGGTTTTAGAAAAGGCAGAAGAACAAGAGATCAAATTGCCAACATCCTCTAGATAATCAAAAAAGCAAGAGAGTTCCAGAAAAACATTTATTTCTGCTTTATTGACTATGCCAAAGCCTTTGACTGTGTGGATCACAATAAACTGTGGAAAATTCTGAAAGAGATGGGAATACCAGACCACCTGACCTGCCTCTTGAGAAACCTGTATGCAGGTCAGGAAGCAACAGTTAGAACTGGACATGGAAGACAAGACTGGTTCCAAATAGGAAAAGGAATATATTAAGGCTGTATATTGTCACCTTGCTTATTTAAATTATATGCAGAGTACATCATGAGGAATGCTGGGCTGGAGGAAGCACAAGCTAGAATCAAGATTGCTGGGAGAAATATCAATATCCTCAGATACACAGATGACACCACCCTTATGTCTGAAACGGAAGAGGAACTAAAGAGTCTCTTGATGAAGTGAAAGAAGAGAGTGAAACAGCTGCCTTAAAGCTCAACATTCAGAAAACTAAGATCATGGCATCCAGTCCAATCACTTCATGGCAAATATATGGGGAAACAGTGGAAACAGTGGAAACAATGGCTTACTTTATTTTTCTGGGCTCCAAAATCACTGTAGATGGTGATTGCAGCCATGAAATTAAAAGATGCTTACTCCTTGGAAGGAAAGTTATAACCAACCTAGAAAGCATATTAAAAAGCAGAGACATTGCCAACAAAGGTCCATCTAAACAAGGCTATGGTTTTTCCAGTGGTCATGTATGGATGTGACAGTTGGACTATAAAGAAAGTTGAGCACCGAAGAATTGATGCTTTTGAACTGTGGTGTTGGAGAAGACTCTTGAGAGTCCCTTGGACTGCAAGGAGATCCAACCAGTCCATTCTAAAGGAGATTAGTCCCGGGTGTTTATTGCTAGGACTAATTTTGAAGCTGAAACTCCAATTCTTTGGCCACCTGATTTGAAGAGCTGACTCATTTGAAAAGACCCTGATGCTGGGAAAGATTGAGGGCAAGTGGAGAAGGGGGGCGACAGAGGATGAGATGGTTGGATGGCATCACTGACTCAATGGACATGGGTTTCTGTGACTCCGGGAGTTGGTGATGGACAGATATGACTGGCGTGCTGAGGTTCATTGGGTTGCAAAGAGTCAGACGTGACTGAGTAAATTAACTGGACTGAACTGAATTGAAGATGTACAGTATATATTTATAACCCTAAATAACCACTAAAAACCACAGGAAAAATATTATTAATATGAATATATATAAATTAATAATGGAAAATACTTAAATATATCTCCCAAAAGAAAAAGGACAAAATCAGAAAAAATGGGTGAAACAAATATAAAATAGAGAGTTTTGTCAGTTTTAACCAAACTGTACTTCTAATCATGATATATATAAATGGCTTAATAACCCAATTAAACACAGAGATTGTCATATTGGTAAAATATATGTTGCAGACAAGAAGCCATCGTTAAAGCCATCGTTAAAATAAAATACTTAGAATAAAAGTAAAAGCACAGAAAAAGAAAAGTATGCTAATATGTTATTGTTTAATTAAATTGTGATGTGCTGGTTTACCTCTGCTGCTATAAAAAATTACCACAAACTTAGTGACTTAAAATGCCATAATTTCTTATCTTAGAATTTTTAGGTCAGAAGTCTGATGCACTCTCATTGTGTTAAATTCATAGTGTTGGCAGAGTTACATTTCTTTCTGTAAGCTATAGGAGAGAATTCATTTCCTTGTGTGTGTGTGTGTGTGTGTGTGTGTTAGTCACTCAGTCTGACTCTTTGCAACTCCATGGACAGTAGCCTTCTAGGCCCCAGCCTTCTCGGTCCATGGCATTCTCCAGGCAAGAATACTGGAGTGGATTACCATTCCTTTCTGTAGAGGATCTTCCCCACCCAGGGATCAAACGCATTCTCCCACATTGCAGGCAGATTCTTTACCATCTGAGCTGCCAGGGAAGCCCTCATTTCTTCTCCTTTTTCAATTAAACCAAAAGAAAGCAGAAAAAATAGAGTAATACAAAACATCTGGCAAGAAAACAAATTTTATTGTAGTCATATCAATAATATCACTAAATATAAGTGATCTTTCATTTTGCACTATTGTCATGAATTTATACATGTATATACATATGTCATATATATAAGTCTCATGAGACATCTACTATTTTTTGTACAGTCAATTTTCAGTATGTAATTTTTTACAGGTATCAACATAATTGACAATCTGCTTCTATATCCCCCGGCTTTATAATTACTATGAGGACAGTAACTTGTTTTATATACCAATTTGTTGGCAGTGTTTTTGGATTATCACTGAGTACCATACCAAATATACCTTTACAGCACTTTCCATGATTTTGTAAGCACTTAATGCCTTATATTACCTTATTTAAAAAATAACCAGAAAAGTTTAGTTATCTGTAACCAAATAATAATATACCAAATATACTGTATACAAAATACCTATCATTATTGTATTAAGTGAAAAGATTTTTGAGTGAACTCAAATTCCTTTATAAGATTTTAAAAATTACCATTATGAATAACCACAAAACTCTCCAAAACTTTGAAATGTGAAGTTAAACTCTTTCATAACCATTTTCCATAGGATATAACAGCTTTCTTTACCTCACTCCACCAAATTAGGAACAAACAACTACATCTTTAAGTGTCCATTAAAATTATGTTGCAGCATGATACTTTGTACTTAATGATATTTTACTATGCAAAACCCTTTATTTAGAATCTCGAGAATCCTGCTTTAAATCAAATATGAAACATTAGTCACTCTTTTACTTAATACCTTTTTTGGCCTCTCTTTGAAATTTGAATATATTGAACATCTTTTTATCGCCTAAAATATATGATTTTCTTGTACCAATCTCTCTAGCTTCAATTCCTGCCACTTTCACACTAACTGTGCTACAGCCATTTTTCTTTATGATTTTCAAATGTATCACGCTTATAAGATCTTTGTGTCCATGTATTAGTCATCCTCTCTGCCTAGAATATTCAGTTCCCATGGTTATTGCATGGTTGTTTCTTTCAAATCATCTGGATATCAGCTAAATACCACTCAATATCTTGCTTAACAACCAAAAATAAAGTAACTACCATCTCTCAGTCAAACTCTAACATGCCATTATTTTTAATTAACTTCAGAGCACTATCTCTTCCAGACATTGTGTCTTTTTTTCAGTTTAATAGTATAACCTGTCTTTATCCACTCAAATACAGCAGATCTGGAATCTTATCTGTCCCATTCATATACTTAGAATAATGCCTGAAACCGGAAAGTGTTTAATAAATACATTATTTGCTAAATGATTGATTCGGTGCGTTAATGAATAAATAACTTATTTAATTCCAAATGAACTTACTCCCTTCCTTGGTTTTCCAGTCTTTCCATTGCATTCAGCAAACCATGTAATGACTCAACAACTTCTTCATGGAAGCTTTTACTTCCTGATTGCGAAGGGTATAAATCACAGGGTTCATCAAAGGAAAGATTACAGTGTGAAAGAGAGAAACCACTTTGTCAGCTGGGAAGGCTCTGAAGGGGCGGGTGTAGATGAAGATGGCAGGTCCAAACATGAGAAACACGATGATAATGTGTGCGGTGCACATGGAAAGAGCCTTGCTCTTCCCTTCAGAGGAGTGCCCCTTTACATGGCAGAGGATGACTGCATAGGAGGCCAGAAGCCCCAGAAAGCACAGCAGGGTGAGCAGGCCACTGTTGGAGACCATCAGGAGCTCCACCACAAAGGTGTCAGTGCAGGCCAGCTTGATGACCTGTGGCACGTCACAGAAGAAGTTGTCCAGTCGGTTTGGACCACAGAAGGGCAAGTGGATAATAAGAGCCACTTGAACAATGGAATGAGTAAATCCCCCAAGCCACAGAGCCAACAGCAAGGCATTGCAGGCTCTAGGGTTCATGACAGTTGAATAGTGTAAAGGACGACAGATGGCAATGTAGCGGTCAAAAGCCATCACAACAAGAAGGAACATCTCCCCTGCCCCAAGAAAGTGCAAGAAGAAGAGCTGAGTGATGCAGCCTCTATAGGAGATCACCTTCTTCTCAGAGAGGAAGTCCACCAGCATCCTGGGAGCCACAGTGAAGGAGTAGGATGCATCCAGGAAGGCCAGGTTCCCAGGAAGAAGTAGAGGGGGGCCGTGAGGCCGGGGTCTGACCTGATGGTGAGGATGATGAGGAAATTTCCAGGGAGGATGATGAGGTAGAAAATTAAGACTAGTGTGAAAACCAGGAGTTGAACATCTTGAGACTGGGTCAGACCAGGTAGGATGAACGCTGTCACTGCAGTGCTGTTCTCCCCCTCCATCAGTGCTCAGTCTGCGGAATAACCAAGAGCAGAATGCCATCTGTTATACCCACCTTTCCATCTATCCCCTAGCTCTGCTCCAAATAAAAATGATATTTTCCACATCCAGCACCTTGCCAGCTGAATGCAGTTTTTGCATCATAGATCTCCTGTGTTTTCAGTTAAATTTTCTACCTTTCATTTTCCTGATTCTCCGAGACACTGATCTTATGGCCACACTTGCATTCCTATTTAAGTGTGTGTTTCTGTATAATTGTGTTCCTAAGCTATTTTGCTTGAAGCATGCTAGAAAACTCCTGATCAAAGCGACACTGGTCACTATTAAGGTTGTCAGGCTGCTGTTGCTCTTGTTGCTGTCAGTGGTGCACTGGCTCTAATGCTTAGGTTAGTTGCTGAGTTTTGGTCCCCTTCTTCATCTCCACAGAGCAAAGATATTTTGCAGATGCTTCTTTCCTCCAGTTCCTGCAGAATCCCCAGTTCCTGATTTGCAGCTGTGTACCTTATTTTCAGAATTTGTGCCTTATTAGTTCCATCACAGTGTTTTGCTTTGGTGCCCTTGTGCAACCTTACTCCATTTAGTCACCTGGATCTCAGCAAGTCCACTAAGTTACACCTAACTCAGAGGTATTCCCCTAGTTGGGGCATCCCAGGTGACTGAGTGCTAAAGAATTCACCTGCCAATGCAGGAAATACAGGAGATGCAAGTTTGATCCCTGGATCAGAAAGATCCCCTGGAGGAGGTAATGGCAACCCACTCCAGCATTCTTGCCTGGATAATTCCATGAACAGAGGAGCTTCAACCCATGGGGTCACAAAGAGTCAGACATGACTGAGCAACTAAGCACACATTCCCCGACTTACACCTCTGACTGGTCCCCAATCCTGCATGTGTTCCACACCCTGTTCTCAAATTCTAATGAATACTAGTCTGGTCTTACTTGCTCACCATATATAGCCACAGTCTACTTTTCCCTCAGATCTCAGGATGATAGCCAAATGCTATTCCCACAAATATTTTCTTGTAAACCTTATTAGAATATATAAAATATCTTGACTATCTCAACTAATAAAATCAAAGCTAGATCTGGAAATGACCATATAGAACATGTAGTCTAATATATCATTTAACAGATGAGAAAAATAGAGCAATTTCAGTTAAGATTCTTAAATTTACAATGACTTTTCTTTTTTATTCTAATTAGTAAGTCATAGGGGAGAAAAGGTATGTGTTCCTCAGTTTAAACAGATTGTGTGTATGTGCTCAGTTGTGTCTGATTCTTTGCATCCCCATGGACTGCAGCCCACCAGGCTCCTCTGTCCATGGGACTTTCCAGGCAATAAAGTTACTACTATCAACTTGTATGATTTTATTTAGGTGCTTAAATAATTGCTATTTGCTTATGTAAATGCTTCGTCCTTGTGGGCTATAATCTAATCTAAAGAATTCTGTTCATGACATCCAGAATGAAGATTTAGTCTATATAGTGGTCTCCAAAGTGGAATATGCTCATCTCAGTGGATAAACAAGATAATCCATTAGGGTGCATAAAAACAGTGGAACTTCTCCATATATTATTATAAATCATGCTTTGAATTTTTAAAAGTATTTGTGATTGATTTCTAAGTTTTACATTGCTATAGTTGTAGAAACATTCTGTAAGTAAATATTCACAGATGTGATATTTGTGCATATTTGTTGAGAAGAATGATGTAAAAGAAGAAAGGTTGTTGACTATAACAAAATATTATAATGTGACATATAGCAATATTTCTCTTGATTTTTAATTGCACACAATGTTGATTTTCAAAAATGCTATGCATACAGTGGAATGCAATTTAGCAATGAAAAGGAATGGAGTACTGATGTATGTTACAACATGCATATAACTCAAAACCATTATGCTATATAAGAGGAGCCAGTCACAAAGGACCACATATTGTTTAATTCAATTTATGAAAAATGTCCAGACAAGGCAAATCTGTAGATATAGAAAGTAGAAGAGAGTTTGCCAAGGAATAGGAATGGGATTAGAGTGACTGTTAATGAGTATGAGATTTCATGGGGAGTGACAGAATGTTCTAAAATTATATCATGTTGATGCTTGCATAGCTCATTAAATACACTTAGCACTGAATATTACGGTCTAAATGGTAAATTTATGATATGCTTTTTGTATCTCAATAAGTATTATTTGTACTGTGCTCAATCGCTCTAGTTGTGTCTGACTCTTTGTGACACCGTGGACTGTAGCCTGCCAGGCTCCTCTGTCCATGGGATTTTCCCAGCAAGAATACTGGAGTGGGTTGTCATTTCCTTCTCCAGATTTCTTTAACTACTATTTAATGTGGCAGAGAAGAGCAGAGAGGAAAAAATTTCTAATTGAAATTTGACATAATTATTACTAGCATCCCTAGAAAGAGGAAAAAAGAAAAGGAAAGAGTAAAGGAAGATCAGCTTTAACAAGTCTGTATAGGGAACTCATGGGAAATTCAGACAATCCACCAGTATTTTAGGCACACTTATTAGGAAACATCAGAACATGTGTTCTGTGTGATTAGTAACATTTGTAAGGAGCAGCCAAGTGTGACAAAAAAGGTGTTTATAACTCAGGGGTGGGCTTCCCTCATAGCTTAAGCAGTAAAGAATCTGCCTGCAATGCAGACCTGAGTTCGATTCCTGGGTCGGGAAGATCCCCTGGGGAAGGAAATGGCAGCCCACTCCCATATTCTTGCCTGGAGAATCCTATGGACAGAGGAGCCTGGCAGGCTACAGTCTGTGGGGTCGCAAGAGTTGGACACGACTTAGGGACTAAACCAACCAAACCATAACTCATGGGCACATATTTGTGCATAAAAATACATATTCACACATTGTGAGTCTAAGAAAATTTAAATAGGAAAAAAGTATCTTTGGTGACCTTCAAATTAGTTTAGGAGCGTCTTTCTTTCTTTTATCCACTTAAACACTGATTTGTCTCCACATTCATTCTTCATTCTGCCTGTAGAAACCTGTTCTTAGGAAAGTAAGTCTGCAGCTCCCTCTATCTGCTCTTAAGTTTTGTGCATTTCAGGTGCTCAAGGTTATTTCTTTGGGTTAATAGTTCCAGGACAGAGGGATCACTATGAGTTACAAGCTCTTCCACTCCACCTTTTATTTTCCATCATCCACCTCTACTTCCTATTTGTTATTAACAAATGAAACTCTATACCACTTAATATTTTAAATTCACTACTCTTCTCCCATTCTCACGTACATACCTTCTATTCCAGTGATTCTCAAGTTGTGCTCATCACAGAGATAAAGGACAGGTGTGCCTTGGATGACTGAAAAAAAAGCATTCTGCTAGACTTACTGTGGTGATCATTTCATAATGAATGCAAATGTCAAATCACTATGTAGAATACCTGAAACGAACATAATATTGTACATATATGTTTCAATTAAAAACAAATAGGCAAATAAAATTTAAAAATATACATCTTTGAGGTACCATGGTTCAAATTCAAATAATACCATCATACTGTACATAGAAAGTAATGGCTTCAAGTATCACATTTGTAATTTCTCCCTCCATGCTTTATGCTCTTGTTTTCTTATTCTTTAATATGCTATAAACATATATATATATAATAAATTGCTACTGTATTTCTTTGGATAATTTTCTAACAGTTGAAACAGGAAATTAAATTTAAAAAAAAAAAGCATTCTGGAAAAAAAAAAGCCCCAAACAGTGGATCTTAGAGGGACAAGCTTTTGTCCTAATCCTATAAAGCATAAAAGTACTGTCAGCGTAGGCTAAGATAGAGATCTGAATGCTCTCATCATCTCTAATAGTCCTTGTTATTTCAACTGGTACAAAAACACATGTGGCACTGAAGATGCACGGGGAATGTCTATCTCTTTTCCCTCTTTCTCAGAGTGCGGACCCGCAGCTTCCATCCACAAGCAATGCTGAGCATGCCTAGCCTCCAGCTGCTGTCAGATCAGCTCTCCTCTGGGGACCTGATTACCACCCTGGCATCTCGCTCTTTAATCTTTCCCCATTTATTTCCTGTTCTTGTTTTTCTATAATTTCCCATTCTCTTCCTGTTAATTCTACCTTAATACATTCATTTTCTCAATTATTCTTTTTATATTTATATTCTCTTTAGCTTCTTTTAGTTTCAATTTTATTCTTTTATTTTTTCTTGCAGTTTCTCTTCCTTGTTAGAGCTCTTGCTTCCCCGTCCTCCTTGCTTCCTTTCTTGTCATTCTCTTTCTTTTCCCTCTTTTTGCCCAAATTCTTTCAGTGTTAAATCCTTTTCACTTTCTTCTCTATATGTATTCTATTTCATCGTGTTCCATGCCTGTCTTTCCATTAGTTCTGAGATAAGAGATTGTTTTTCTCATTCCATGGTAGAGGGAGTATGGTAGGTGCTTCCTAAATATTCACTTAGAGTGGATTTTCTACAGACTGAAAATTCTTCACTTGGTCTTCAGTGCTAGGCCTTTTCTCCTGAATACTATCCTCTGAAATTTACTCAGTCTCCATCACACATTAGTCACTCAATCACACATTCTCTCACATGTTTTGTCTGTTTTTAACTCATTCTGATAGATATGGAATGACTTTGTGCTCTAAAATTAATCTCCTTAATACCACCCTTGCCAAGATGAAAGTTCAAATATGACAATGTGGTTTCTGATAATGTATTGTTTTCTATATTTTAATACAATATATTGTTACCATTACTACGAGTTTTAAAAAATGTGGATCAGGCAGAAGAATAAGAAATATTTAATTGATAGTAGAGTTGAGGATTATGTAAAATTGTATTCAATTGCACAAATCTTCACCCCTACAGTATCTTATAAATTAAATGGAATAGTTAAATTAGATTATAGAAATTTTTATTTTCCTTTAATACTCCAAGATTTTATATAATATCATGAATATTATTTGAAGATGTTCTATTTAACATAAGTGACTATTTCTGTAGTTTGGTAACTGTATAACCTTGGGCAAGTCACTTAGTGTTTTAAAATCTTCTTTTAATCTTAAAAGGAGAAATAATATATCCCGTCTTTCTGTTCTACGGGGTCAAATGAGACGATCAGTAGCCAAATCACATCTACTTAGACTGAACTAAAACATCCAGTAATTAGACAAATTCTGGTAAAAAATGATAAAGTGGACACTTGTCAGTAGATCTTTGGTCATTACCCTGGAGTTAATTCCATCAAAGATGATGACAGCTTCAATCTGAATCATTTCAGGGTAGAAGATTGTGGATGTTCAAGAAAGTGCCCATGTAAAGTTTTCTTAAATATTTCAGCTAGGGTTTGTGAATCAAGTCTTTCTTATTTTAAGATCCTTAACTTGGAGCCTTACGTTTTTGTATGTTAGGAAAGGACCAGATGCAAGCAAAAATACTCATGCCCATTGAGTGCGTGATCCAAGAAATCTGCAAACTTGTGAGGTCAGTGTAGTTTGTTTCTGGGACTCTTAGGACTCTGATTCTTCCTCCCTTTATATCTGATTTAGCTTGAGGAAAAATCATTCGTATGATATCCCAATTTAAATTCAGATGATTAATCTCCTAAAGCTACTGGCATTTACACTTTTTTATAATAGTGGAAATAAAAAATTTAATTTCTTTAAAGTAACACTAAGCACCAGGAGGATGTGGCAGGAGGTGTATTTGAGGCACAGGGTAGAAGTGCTGTTGGAATGTAGATCTCACCTTTTCTCTGTTCCTGCAACAGTATCCTATTATCATGCATTTTCAGGCAGCAAACGTCCCGGACAGTTACAATGTGAATTGTTTTCTATTATCTTCTTCCTTTCAATGTCTTTCAAATAGGAAGACTGAGCAAAAATTTCACCTCACCAGGTGTTTATTGTTACTCTCAAACAAATGGCTGTTATCTTCCTCCTGATGAAAAGGAGATTAACTGATCATTCCAGAATTTTTCCTTAAATATATATTCTCATGGTGAAACATGATGAATTCTAAATCTGTTCTACTACTTATAATGCAACAAGGAGTGCTTGGGGTATTATAGCTACTTTAAGCCTGCAGAGTACTTCCAGTGGGAATATTAGAATATCATCTAGAATTAGAAAGAGGGAAAGATGAGAATATTTTAAGGATAAACTGTTAAAAAATGTACCAGCTAGAGCCACACAGGTCTTGTTAGGATTTAGAATTTGACAATTTATCAGTGACAGTGATCATGGAATGGCACATATGTTTATTAAGCATAATGAAAGCAGAAAGTCTAGGGAGATTATTTTAGATCTTATTATACAATTCATACAAGTGATGAAAATGCTGGGTTTTTTAATCAGAAATTAAATAGTGAAAATAAATCAATGATAAATATGTTACTACCTGCATTTCTTTGTATAGAAGAGTTAGACAGAGAATATATTATGCTCAAAATGTTTTTCAGGAATAATTCTCCTTAAATAAGAGAACTTCATGATGTCTTGTAGAATAGTCTCTCTAAGGATATGCTGTCTCAAATAAAAGAATTATTCTACTGTTATTTTTGTATTTATAGGTATTCACTTTTTTAATGTGTGTTCAGCTGTAACAAAATAAAGAATTTTTAGTTTCTAAATTAATGATATATGGAAGAAAAAATACTTAATTGTAAAAACTTAATTTAACTTTTTGTTTAAGAAGTGAAATAAACCTATTACATTAAAATTAAAATAACAAACGTCTTTTACAAAAGGAATAAAATATATGATCAAGTGTACTTTCATTCAAATTTATATCCAATTCAGCCATATGTGCTGCACATAAATAACTTTGAATATATGTCATTTTGCTTGGGTAAAATGAATATAATAATATAAATTCCCAGAAAGACAGACTGAAATGTAATTGGAAAAGACAGGAGAAAAGAGGGGAGGATGGAAAGACATAATTGAAAAAATAGGAGAAAAGATGTAGAGACAAAGAAACCATGCCCACAGAGATGCCTGTGCCACAAAGGCATGTATGCAGACACAAAAGAAGGAGAGAGGGGACCAAGAGAGAGGAGAGTGTCAGAGAGAGATGAAATATCTCTGGAAATGCAGTGTCCTTTGTTGTGGTTTTTGGTTTTGGTTTTTATTGCTTTTTTATATAATTACAGATTTCTCAGGGATCTCAGTTTTCAGTATTGATTGATAAGAAAGATTCCAGTTCTTTGAGAAGCCTCTGAGAAGTTGAGGTGTTAGGTGCATGGCTCGATTCTTTCCCTCCCCAGGGAGAAATTGAGAGCTGAGGTTTTCAATCACCAAGTAATATTCTATACTGTGGATACAGCACATTTTGTTCTATCCATTCATCAGCTGATGAACACTTGAGGATGTTTTAGCTTTTTTATTATTATGATTAAGGCTGTTGCAATCATTTGTCTACAGTTTGTTGTGTGCATATGTGTTTTCATTTATGTTGCATTGATATTTGAAATAAACTTGCTAGGTCATATGTTAATTCTATGCTTAACATTTTGAAAAACTGCCAGAATTTTCTTTAAAAGTGTTGCACCATTTTATGTTTCACCAGCTATGTATTAGGGTTCCAATTGTTCTACATCCTTGTTGACCCTTGAAATTGTCTATCTATTGGATTATAGCCATCCCAGTGGGTGTGATGTGATTTCTTATTGTGAATTTTATTTGGGTTTCCTCCTGATACCAATGATGTTCAGCATCTTTTTAAATACTTATTGGCCATTTGTATATCTTTTATGGAAACATTTATTTAGATTATTTGCCCATTTTTAATTGAGTTGTCTTTTGATTCTAGAATTTTCTAAATTCTTGTATTCTGGATACAAGTCCCTAATCAGATATATGATTTATAATTGATTTATACCATTCTGTGTATTTTCTTTTCCCTTTCTCCCAATTCTCAGTTATGCTGAACTTTTTCTTTGCTTGTCTTGGGTTTTTTTATTGTGAAAGTGTGAAAGTTTCTCAGTCATGTCCAGCTCTTTTGTGATCCCATGGACTGTCATCCGGTCATGCTCTTCTGTCCATGGTTTTCTTCAGGCAAGAATACTGTAGCCGGGCATGCTCCTCTGTCCAGGCAAGAATACTGGAACTGGTAGCCATTCCTTTCTCCAGGGGATCTTCCCAACCTTAGGATTGAACCTGGGTCTCCTGCATTGCAGGCAGATTCTTTATTGTCTGAGCCACCATGGAAACATCTTTTATTGTGAGTTCTCTTTTAAAATATTTCTATGAGAGTAAGTATAGCCTGTCTGAAAATTAAGAGGAAACCTTAACTAAAATTGGATTTGGGAAGGCCTGTAAAGGGAGCTCTCATGCCCCACCATTTATCCTCAGTTACCCCAAACAGGAAGTAATCAGGCACTAACCTCAATGGGGATAGATGTATATCAGTTCAGTTCAGTTCACTTCAGTCGCTCAGTCGTGTCCGACTCTCCGCGACCCCATGAATCAGCACGCCAGGCCTCCCTGTCCATCACCAACTCCCAAAAAGGAAGGACAATCATTCTACTTTCCCAGCAGGAGTAAAGAATACTTTCTTCTTGTCCAGCAACAAGTTCAAGCCAAAGGAAAATGCCTAAGCTCAGACTTCATCTGAACTTTTACTTTCTTTCAATGAACTTTCTTCTTTTTACTTACATGACTTCCTTTGCTTATCTACTCTCCTCACTATCAAAGTTTCCATGTGTATCTCATAGTATCTTTCTGGCAGATGAGCCTTTCTACCTGACATGAATTGTTTAATAAGCCAATTAGATCTGCAAATTTACTCAGCTGAATTTTGTATTTTAACCAGTGTTTCAAACCACAGTTTTTTCAGTGAACTCTTGTGTTTTCTTCTACCAAATACCCAAGCCTATCACTTTGAAGTTGCATGTTAAAAGAAAATTCTCACCTTGATGTTTCAGGACATACAAATAATTTGATGACAAGACAAACCCTTGTTAGGGAAGCACTTATTTTCAACTCCACTAAAAATCAAGTTTGAGAGACTTTTTTTTTTTTTTTCTTGCTGTCTGCTTCTGCTGGGCAAGCTTTCTACTGATTTTCTCTTTTTTTTCCCCCAGACTCTGAGCTCTCGTTCAAGCGAAGTCTGAGCCATCCCTGTTCAGGCTCAAAGTCTAGTCCACAGTGCTCTCCCAAATTCAGTGTTACTAGCAGGCTCTGGGCAGTGTATTCTATAGATGTTCTCAAAGTAGGCAATGGTTCCATGTTGGTGTATTTTCCTGGAATGCCATTCAAAGTTCAAACTAGAGTTCAAGTGTGAATTTTTTTTAATTTATTTTAAAAATCATTAATTTAAAAAATATTTTAAATGATTTTTGACAATTCTATATGTTTTGTCAACCAAGTGACTGAAGAGCTCGAGCGATTTATACTGATAGACCCAAAAATCTTACATAATAATTTATGAAATGACATATAATTCCATCTACCACTGATTGTATACTTTACCTTGCAATTAGTTAGGATTCCTTTAATATCAGGTGTGCTATATTGTAGGACTGAGATATTTTTGTTTACTATGTAGAAATAGAGTTGAATATAATTCTTATGGCAAATATTCTTAAATTATGATATATAACATAAAATCAAGCAATGTACTTCTTTTTTTTAATTGACATTTGAAAGTCAAATCACACTTGTGAGCATGTGGTTTCAAGGCTGCTCTTTGTAGTTCTATTGAAATTGTCCTTCCATTATTTCTTTTTCCTTTCTGGTATTTATATTCACTCTGTCATCTTATAGTAACTATACTATCAAATTTATTTATTTTTGTTCTTTATCTCATTGGTTCAAGAGGTTGAAATTAAATTTTTGCCTTTGCTGTTATCATTCTTTTAATCATGATTTATTCAGGGTACCGCATTTATGGTAGTAGTAGTTAGTGATAATCATTAGCAATCTATATTAAAATAATCTCTAATAGTACCACTACATATTTTTATATTTATCTCTTCACTAATAAATAAATATTGAATATATCATAAAGTATTTAATGACATTATATGTCTATTTTGCTGCAGATAACTAATTATCATTATGTGCTATACCAGCATTAACTGTGAATTTAAAGCATTTTATCATTAATTTTTTCTGCACCAGTTATGATTTAAAATAAAAGAGTAAAGCCATGTATTACATATAATATATTCAAATTTTGTTAGCCTTATATTTGAAAGCTGGATTATTTATACAATTCTAAAATCTAAAAATTCTATGTGGAGCTAACATTTTGGATCCTTAATTTTTACATGGCCTCTCGCATTTTCTGATTTCTCAGGGTGTAAATAATAGGATTCAATAAGGGTGTGAATACAGTGTAAAATACAGCAAGGACTTTAGTGCTGGCAAAACTCTTGAATGGCCAGGCATAGATGAAGATACACGGCCCAAAGAACAGACTGACCACAGTGATGTGGGCAGACAGTGTGGACAGAGCTTTGGAGAGGCCTCCCGATGATCTTCGTTGCACAGTGGCCGGGAGGACAGTGTAGGAGACAAGCAGGAGGAGGAAACAGATAAGTGACAAGAGTCCACTGTCAGCAATGACAAATAATTCCAGGGTGTATGTTTCCACACACGCAAGCTAAATCACAAGGGGAAGGTCACAGAATATGTTGTCTACAATGCGGGGGCCACAGAAAGGCAGGTTTACCGTTAATACCATCTGACTCATGGTGTGTATAAAACCAATTGTCCATGAGAGTATAACAAACCCGTTCAGCAACCTGTGGTTCATGATTTTCCTGTAGTGCAGGGGTTTACATATGGCCACATATCTGTCAAAAGCCATGGCTACCAGAAGAGTTGCCTCAGCACCTCCAAACAAGTGCATAAAGGACATCTGAGCCATGCATCCCCATATAGAGATGGTCTTGTGTTCAGTGAGCAAGTCTCTGATCATCTTGGGTGTGGTGACCGTGGAGAGACACATGTCCAAAAAGGAGAGGTTTCCGAGGAGGAAGTACATGGGAGAACGAAGGGTGGAACTGCGTGTCACTGTGACCACAGTGAGAGCGTTTCCCAGCACAGTAGCCCCATAGATCAAGGAGAATGTCACGAAGAAGACAACCTGAAGATCCCATCCTGCAGAAAATCCTTGCAAAATAAACTCAGTCACTACAGATCCATTTTTCAGATCCATTTACTCAACTCAAAAAAAGTTCCAGAAGTTTTTTCTTATCTCAGATATTTTCAAGAAATGATTAGTGCCTGCAAATTAGAGAAAATAAAGTGAAAATAATGTTGTTACTGTAGGTTAGTCTACAGAAGTATACAGAGTGGATCCTGAAATGTTGACTGTTTACCTGGGGAGTACACAGAGGACAGAAGCACACTAAGCCTTCTATGAAGAGTTGTGCTACATGAATAAAATGTAAATGAGCATAAATATTACTATTGACACTTTTGTGGCAGTAAATGCAATAATTACATGCACTATGGAGAAATGACAAGGCTCGATAACTATTAAAATGAAAACCAGCTATAATTTGGAAACCATTGCCTTTGTCACATGGATTTATCTTTTTTGCTTCCAGAATTATATTTTGTTATTTTTTAAAACTAAACATAAAGGTTTCTATTGTAAATGCTCCTCTTAATGAAAAACAGACTATATTTTTCACATAGTTCCTATGTTACATAGAATTTTACAACCCCTGATACAACTAACAAAAGAAAAACCTGAATATGAAATTAATTCAATTAAGCAGAAATTGATTAAAAAGACTTATACTGGCCTTTTACTTTATTTCAGAGGGAAAGATGGCATGAATTTAAGTTGATGACTTTCCCAGTGCTTGTGTCTCTCATTCTTCTTCCTGAGCAAGTCTTCTCAAAATATTTATTTCTGCACTTCTATTATGAATACAAAGGTAACATAAATGAAAGGAAAGAAATTATTATATAGCTTAGACAACAACATGTATTGGTAAAGAAACTTTTATTCCTCTTGAATAATTAATTGCCAATTAGATTTTATTACTTTCACTAAATTTATGATCTACTTTGGATAAAATTGAAGGTAGAAAAATAATACATTAGCACTAGGAAAGAACTTTCTAATCACTTTTCTCCACACCTTATTTAGTAAATGAAAAATCAAGGTCTAGGTAAGTAAGTAAATCTCCCCGAGTCCTAAAGGCAAGACCACTCCCAAGAATGTGTAGTGAGTATTAGATGAGATAGTGTATATATAAGCTCCTGGCTTGGCACAGAATGAGCACCGAGAAGGCGTATATTGAGTCAGCTATTCATGAAAATCCAAGATTAAAGCCTGAGAATAATTTATATAAATCCCTATTAGAAAAGTAATAAACCAAGGCTTATTTTATTATCAGATATGAACAATACACATTACTTAATGTAACAATTAAATATTCTCTTTCCGTTTTGTTATAGACATTTTAAGAAAACACACATAATTTCAATATAGATGCATTTTATATTTTTTAAAACCTATGCACACTTATCCTAGACAAATCTCAAAAACTAAATAAAAGAGACCTAACAGAAAAGACCACATGTTATATAGCTTGCTTTATATGAAATATTTAAAAACAAAAATCCGTAAAGACAGAAATTATGTCAGTAGTCCCCGTGAGTTGGGATGTGAGTGCCAATGGGCACTGCTGATGATAATGACTTAACATCAGATTGTGGTGATAGATACACAAATATATGAGTATAAAAATAATCATTGAAATGTGTACTTAAAAAGGGTAAATGTATACTATGTGAATTATATTCAATAAAATGTAAACCATTATACATTTTTAACTTTTATTCTTGTCAAAATTTTGTGTTTGTAAATTATAGAATGGAATTGTAGCATGTATGTTATCATGTGACCAGTCCAGGTTCAACACATAAATTTTCCTCTGTTCATTTCTTTGCATTTGTGCTTTTTTAATAAAATTCTTTTTTAGAAATAAAAAATAAATAAATAAATAAATTTAAAAAAAATTATAGTTTTCTAGTACTGTACAAGTACGTCAAGTACTTGTCAAGTACTTGTCAAGGCTGTGTATTGTCACCTTGCTTATTTAACTTATATGCAGAGTACATCATGAGGAACGCTGGGCTGGAAGAAGCACAAGCTGGAATCAAGATTGCTGGGAGAAATATCAATAACCTCAGATATGCAGATGACACTACCCTTATGGCAGAAAGTGAAGAGGAACTCAAAAGCCTCTTGATGAAAGTGAAAGAGGAGAGTGAAAAGGTTGGCTTGAAGCTCAACATTCAGAAAACAAAGATCGTGGCATCTGGTCCCATCACTGCATGGGAAATAGATTGGGGAACAGTGGAAACAGTGTCAGACTTTATTTTTGGGGGCTCAAAAATCACTGCAGATGCTGATTCCAGCCATGAAATTAAAAAACGCTTACTCCTTGGAAGGAGAGTTATGACCAACCTTGATAGTATATTAAAAAGCGGAGACATTACTTTGCCAACAAAGGTCCATCTAGTCAAGGCTATGGTTTTTCCAGTGGTCATGTATGGATGTGAGAGTTGGACTATAAAGACTCCTGAGCACAGAATTGATGCTTTTGAACTGTGGTGTTGGAGAAGACTCTTGAGAGTCCCTTGGACTACAAGGAGATCCAAACAGTCTATCCTAAAGGAGATCAGTCCTGGGTGTTCATTGGAAGGACTGATGTTGAAGCTGAAACTCCAATACTTTGGCCACCTGATGAGAAGAGCTGACTCATTTGAAAAGACCCTGATGCTGGGAAAGATTGAAGGCAGGAGGAGAAGGGGACGACAAAGGATGAGATGGTTGGAATGCATCACCGACTCAATGGACGTGGGTTTGGGTGGACTCCGGGAGTTGGTGATGGACAGGGAGGCCTGGCGTGCTGAGGTTCATGGGGTCACAAAGAGTCGGACCCGACTGAGTGACTGAACTGAACTGAACTGCTCTCTTGAATATGAAGGATTTCCAGGTGCCTCAACAATTAAAAAATCTTCCTGCAATGCAGGAGACCCTAGTTCGATCCCTCAGTCAAGATGAGCCCCTGGAGAAGGAAATGACAACCCGCTCCAGTATTCTTACCTGGAGAATCCCAAGGACAGAGGAGCCTGGCCGGCTGCAGTGCATAGGGTTGCAGAAAGCTGGACACTACTGAAGCGACTTCGCACTTTAATACGAATATCCTGTAGGGACTTCTCGCTCTTTCAGATTTATTTAAAATCTCATTGTATTAATGGTACGTTTTATACAGAGATTTTCTAAATATCTAGTTTGTGTCTACCTAATTCTACCTTGCCAAATCCTGCTTCAACTGTCATTATATATGCATATTTACTTGTTCTGCCAACACTTGAAGCTTGATCCCTATTCTGCAGAAAATATCATGAGTTTCTAGGTTTTCCATTATTTTCAATGATAGTATGAATTATCTGGATACTCAGGGTTTACTTTTCTTAATTTTAGTCATGATTCCTAATCACATCATCTATTGTCATATTTTACTTTGCAATATCATTTTGAGAATATTTATCTTTTAAATTTTCATGGAAATTGTTGATTATAGCTCATTGTGAAATAAGGATGTGATTTCATATCTTAAAATCCATAGCCTTTTCCTTTCAGCCAATACAGGAGTAATTAAAATACCTTTTTCAGAGTATGAACCTTCTAATGAATTAGCTCTCTGTAATATTTTCACTTACTTGTTCTAAAGGCACAGTATTAGGAGCAGCATGTTCAAGGGTTTATTCAAAATGACAAATCTACTTTTCACTCTCTGTGATTCCCTTCATATGGTTCTGGGTACTATTTTAGGCCTGTTTTATAAAAATGTGAACCACCTTGGAGGCAGACTTGTTGGATCTCTGGGAATCCAAATTTCAGTGGGAGTAGTTAAATCACTGAGGCAAGATGTTCACACTTAATTTCTGATCCTGGAATATACTGTCACTCTCCTGTCATTTCCTGGAGTATTCAAATTTTCCTTTATTCTCTTGAATATGAGGGGCTTCCCTAGTGGGAAGTTGGAATGATTAAAATAGGCATGAGAGTGTTGGTTGATTGTGATATAGTAAGTGTAGACAGCTTTGATTTAACACACACTTTATTTTCCTCACTTCACTCCCAAGAAATTTTCTTACATTCCTTCTAACAACTCTGCAGTAATTTTTGAGATGAATAATCGAAAAATCATTCTGTCCATCAAAATATTAATATAAAAATTGATCTACACATATTGTATAAAAGCACATCTTATGTATATGTTTACATGTTACAGTAGAAATTTTTAAAGATAAAATTGAAATAAATTATGCTAAATTATTTAAAATTGATATTCATTAATGATTAATCATTAAGCTAACTAAAGTATAGCTATTTTCATTATTCAGGTATCTTTCTATGAAATTTTGAGAGAATGTTTATACTCGGCACAAAATAGTTTCATAATCATTGCTGTGTGCTGTTGTGCTGTGTGCTCAGTTGTGTCTGACTGTGACCCCATGGACTGTACCCTGCCAGACTTCTCTGTCCGTGGAATCTTCCAGGCAAGAACACTGGAGTGGATTGCCGTCTCCTCCTCCAGGGATCTCCCCGACCCAGGGACCAAACCTGCGTCTCTTGCATCTCCTGCACTGGCAGGGGGATTCTTACCACTGTGCCGCCCAGGAAGCCCTTTCATAATCATTATCTTTCTTAAAATAAAATATAATAAATTCTTATTTTGTAAGGTGTTGCTTTTACTGAAATAATCATATTGATATTTCTGGTATACTCTGCAACACAGGCTTCAGAGTCTGTTTCAATAACTTGACAACAAGGGCTGCCCTGAATAACTTTTGAATTGGTTGACATCTCTGTTCCTAATCTCCAAATCTTTATTTAATTCTAGTCAAATTCATCATTTAACCCATGGTTTCATACAGAGTTTTTGCATAGATATTGCTTTTTTGCAAGAGTCATTGTAGTTGATGGGAATTTCTCATATACAAATGTTAAAATCTCCCATAGTCTTACAATAAGCGAAATTCCTTTCCACAAGATTTAATTTATTCTATCACTATATTTGCAAACCTTAGAAATGGTTTGTGTGTACCTTTCCATGGTGTTTGCTGATAAGGAATGCATTTTATTTATTGTCATATTGCTCATCTTACCATTTTTACAGAATAGCAGAAAAACAAGTATTTTCTCAGTGGAATGTGGCTTTGTTCATTTGCTATTAATAAGAAACATTCTAAAACACTTTCTATTACATTAAGTGAAAATTTTAAAGCCTTCCATTGATTATTATATGACTATTAATATTTCAAAGAAAATTATCACTAGTTTCATTATGACATTATTGGAAAAGGTGTTTGATATATTTTCAATCTTATGTTTATTGAGGCTTATTTTATCTCCTAACTTGATATCAACCATAGAGAGTGTTCTATGTGCAATTGAAAAAATATGTGCAATTGAAAAAATGATGTAATGTTCGATAAATATCTGTTAAGTTTTTCTGTTCTAATCTGTCATTAAAGACCAATATTTCTTTACGATTTTCTATCTGGAAGAATATCTGTTGATATAAGAAGTGTGTTAAAGGTCCCCTACCATTATTGTACTGTGCTTTTATGTCTGTTAATATTTGCTTTATGTATTTAGGAGTTCCTATGCTGAGTGCATAAATACTTACAAGTGCTATTTCTATTTTGAAAATAAATGATTTTCATTTTTACAAGATGTAATACCAGTCAATCTTGTTTATATTCAGGTTAGCAAATAAGGTATGAATAGCTGCAAAGAGATTTTTAATATTTTAGTAAATTAACAGAGCACTTGATCGTGTAACACAACCTGTAATTTAAAATTGTATTTCATTTAATCATAAATTTCTGATTTTAAAAGCAGAAGATAATCAGCAGCTTAGAAAACAACAGAGAAGAAACAAAAAATAAATTTTTAAAGAGAGACAGGGGACATAGGAGAGCTACTTGGGAAGTGTGGTGTCTCAGTGGCATGTTTACTGGATGACTTGAAGACAGAAATACAAAAAAAAAAAAAAAAAGCAGCCCTGAGGTTGTTCTCTGATACCTGTTTCTCCTGCACTACCCTGCCTTTTCAAAGCTTCTGCTCCAGCCGTGTCTTCCATGATTCAGACTTGCTCGTTGTTTCCTAGCATTCCAGAAATTTATTTCTCTTTCTTCTATTTTAGTTCCTAAATTTATGTTATCTTAAACTTAGAAATATTTCATTACTCTGCAATTATTCGCTTGTTCTTGTTTATTTCTAGCTGAAAATTTTGAAGAAAATATTCCTCTGTAGTAGCATTACACTGGTTCAATTCAGTTCCATTGCTCAGTCATGTCTGACTCTTTGCAACCCCATGGACTGCAGCACGCCAGGCTTCTCTGTCCATCACCAACTCCTGAAGCCAGTTCATGTCCATCAAACTCATGTCCATCAAGTCGGTCATGTCATCCAATCATCTCAACCTCTGTCATCCCCTTCTCCTCCTGCCTTCCATCTTTCCCAGCATCAGGGTCTTTTCCAATGCATTTTCCTTTGAATCAGGTGGCCAAAGTATTGGAGTTTCAGCTTCAACATCAGTCCTTCCAGTAAATATTCAAGACTGATTTCCTTTAGGATTGACTGGCTGGATCTCCTTGCTGTCCAAAAGACTCTCAAGAGTTTTCTCCAACATCACAGTTCAAAAGTATCAATTCTTTGGCACTCAACCTTTTTTATGGTACACCTCTCACATCTGTACATGACTACTGGAAAAACCACAGCTTTGACTACAAGGACCTTTGTTGGCAGTGATGTCTCTGCTTTATAATACACTGTCTAGGTTTGTCATAGCTTTTCATTCAAGGAGCAAGCTCCTTTTATTTTGTGGCTGCAGTCCCCATCCACAGTGATATTGGAGCCCAATAAAATAAAGTTCATCACTGTTTCCATGGTTTCCCCGTCTATTTGCCATGAAGTGACAGGACTGGATGCCATGATCTTAGTTTTTTGAATGTTGGGTTTTAGGCCAGCTTTTTCACTGTCTTTTTCACCCTCATCAAGAGGCTGTTTAGTTCCTCTTTTCTTCCTAATATTAGAGTGACTATTACCTGCATATCTGAGGTTGTTGATATTTCTACCAGCAATCTTGATTCCAGCCTGTGAGTCATCCAGCCTGGCATTTCACATGATGTATTCTGCATAGAAGTTAAATAAGCAGGACGACTGTATACAGCCTTCACATATTCTGTTCCCAGTTTTGAATCAATCAGTTGTCCCATGTAACGTTAGAAATACTGCTTCTTGTCCTGCGTACAAGTTTCTCAGGAGACAGGTAAGATGATCTAGTATTCTCATCTCTTTCATGTCCCCTAAAGTCAGGAATAAGACAAGAGTACCCACTCTCACCACTACTATTCAACATAGTTTTGGAAGTTTTGGCCACATCAATCAGAGCAGAAAAAGACATAAAAGGAATCCAAATTGGAAAAGAAGTAAAACTCTCACTGTTTGCAGATGACATGATCCTCTACTGAATAATAAACTGAAAAAAAATTTTTAAAAAAATTTCCACAGTTTTGTTGTGATCCACATAGTCAAAGGCTTGTATTGAAATAAGCAGATCATCAAAGGAGATAATTTAGTATAAAAAAAGAACCCGATATACCACCATTCATCATTGGATCTTGATTGCCAACTAAGTTCTCAATTAATAATCTGAACATTTTAAAATAAATAGAACCCCTGGGATACGTCTTATTAAATACTTATATTTATTTATAATAAAATTGTGACCCAGGATTTGATTTTCCCAAAAAACTTGACAAATTATCTTGTCAAAGAAAACAACTGAAGCTCTCTCTCATCATATAAAATAACCCATGTCTTTAATGATTAGTTTTCTTCAGTTTGAACTGAGAAGTTCATATAATGTTCTAAACTATGTTTTAATTTATATAAGATGGTCATTTATGGTAGTCTTAGTGCTTGGGAAAAGGAAAGAATAAGGCAATAAGTAATTTACTAGTGAATTGCATCTATTTTTTCTGAAAAAAAAAATAGAAAACTTGAAGAGGTATTAATTTTAGTGCACTGCTAGTTTAATTTTAACATATAAGGCAAAATTAGAGACAAATATAGCACACAAAAATGTCCCAAAGTAGAGTATATTAAAAAAATAAAAATAAAATTTCTATTAGGACCAGTAAAACTAGAACTCCTCTCTGTCACACCTGCTTTTACCATGGAAAATGAATTAGACATTGGCTTTAAGAGCTTATAGCTGCATCCCAGGAGAAGGAGAAAAAGGTTTTTGGTAAGAAAGCAAATCAAGATATTGCTCTATTATAATTAATATTATTTCCATAAAGCATCCTCAGAATTTCTTTTATTAACTATTGAAAGGATACCATCCCAAATAACTTTATTTGATATTTTTGCCATTTTTAAAGCCAGTCTTTAAATTCTGTTATCTACATGATAAATAATTTATAGATGTTAAGATGAACCAATCTTAAATGTATAGTTTGAAAATTTTGTTTTCTTGTGCAGGCATCTATGAAACTACCACACTTGTCAAATTTCTAAATAAATTTTTTTCACACCCAAAATTTCCCTTCTACTGCTTTGCAATAAACATTCACCAGCAGAGATAAGGACTATTCTCATTTCCCTCACGTAATATCAGTTTTGTCTATTGTTGAATTTCTTTTAAATAAAATCTTACAATGTGTATGCTTTTGAGTATCTTCTCCCTAAAATAACAGTCTTTTAGAGATGTATCCAGACTGTTTAATGTACAAGTTTAATTTTTTTAAATGTATTACCGAGTTTTATTCCACTGTGTGAATGTACTATGAATGTAACCTCATCTTGGTATCCATTTCTCAGAAGACCTAAATTAACATAGTTGGTACTGGGAGTGGTCTGAGAAACAGATGAAAATGGGGATTTGTAGCTGGCTCATCACCTGGTGGCCAATAAGATTCCACTGCAAATGGCAGGGTTCCCAGTGGCTCAGTGATAAAGAATCCAGCTGCCAGTGCAGGAGATGCAGGTTCAATTCCTGGCTCAGGATGATCCCCTGGAGGAGGAAATGGCAACCCACTCCGGTATTCTTGCCTGGAAATTTCCATGGACAGAAGAGCCTGGCAGGCTGCAGACCATGGGGTCATAAAGAATTGGCTCTGACTGACTGAGTGAGCACACATTCACTCAGGTGGTAGATGGGACACAGGCCCTTGCTTAGTGCAGTTGGCTGATGGCTAAATATTTCATGGGTGGTGATCTGGGAATTCAACCTGTTGGAAAGGAATGCTATTGCAGGTGAATGATTCTTTTATTTGGAAGAAAGAGAAGAGAAATTCCTATAAAGAGAGCAGTTGTTTGGTTACTGTAAGTTGTATTGATGCCTTGAAATAAAAAGAAACTGAAAGTCGTTAACTAACAAACATTAAAGGTTAGGTGTAAGGATTTAAAAACTCTTTGGTAGTTTACAAAGAGTTCCTTGTCTCCTGAGTAAGTAGACACAGACAAGCAAGATACTGAAGATCTAACAGAGTTACACAAGTATACCTATAGAATATCCTTCACCTTTGAAACTGTTAGTTACTCAGGAGTGTCTGACTCTGCAACCCCATGGACTGCAGCCCGCCAGGCTCCTCTGCCCATGGAATTCTCTAGGCAAGAATACTGAAGTGTGTTGCCATTCCCTTCTCTAGGGGATCTTCCACAGTTACACGGATCCAAAAGAGTACAAACACTCCAGGCATGTGTATCATGATAAGGTCAGAGCACTGGTTGGGAAAAGTTTAAAACCCTGAAGTATGGAATGAGTACATCTGGATAAATGCCCTGATAGACTGGTTCTACAGATTCCTCAACATCAGTAAGAGCTAGAACTTTCTGCTGCTCAAGAAGCTTCAGAGGCGTCACTTCTGCAAGGAGATAGGTCATCTTTTAGGCCTGGACTAACTTCCTCTTCTGCTTAATAACTGAAGTAGAAGCCCAGCATAATCCCTGGGATACACTGGGCCTGATAAAAATGAAAGAGACTATATACTAAAGTAATTGTGAGATTTTACTGTCATGTTCTGGCAGGAGCCGTGAGACTATTATTGAAGGGAGTCATGAGACTGTTACTGAAAGGAGTATTCATGCTACGCTCTCTTCATTCCAAAGGGAATCTTTATGACAGTTACTTTCAATTCTCAGTCAGGCAAATCATGAACTGTTTCATTAGTGTCAGTTTCTGGAGATTTACCTTGCTTCTTTCTTTAGAACATCTTTGCCTGGTTCTCTGTTGATTCTCTGCATTGGTCTCTAAACATTAGACCGTGCAGGCACCTCTCCAGTCTTCACAGATTGGCCTTGTACAGGAGGAGGTCCTCACCAATAAACCTGAACAGAGGTTCTGGAGACCTCTGCCAATGGTTTCCCTCCTCAGGAGGAAGCATGCCTCTTGGTAGTGATTTTTGTTTTCTCACTCTGTGGACAGATCGTGGTGGGGTATGTGGTGAAGCTTTGGCGTCTAGAAGCCCAACCTGCTATCCCCATTCTCCCCCAGCACCTGGACTCTATCAGAACCATCACAGCTCCAAGCCTGGTGAGATAAGTACTAGTTCTTTGGGAATCCTCTGTGAAGTTGGGATGCTAGATCCGTAAATTAACTCTTTCCTTTACAGGTGGAAGCTGAGAGCTGGAATATTTTATCCACTCATTCTGTGCTGAGTTATGGAGAATCAATTATATAACTGGTCCAGCTAACTGCCTCTGTCTTCCCCCAGACAGCCAGACTGTGACAGACCTGTAAGAGCTCCAATACTAGCAAGACCTGAATCTCCTTGCCTGATTTGGTGAGTCTGATTTTTCATTCTCCAGGGGTAAAAGAGATTTTCAATTGGTTTCAGGGTTCCCACAAAGAAAATCTGTTCACTCAGTTCAGTTCAGTTCAGTTCAGTTCCGTTCAGTGGCTCAGTCGTGTCCGACTCTCCGCGACCCCATGAATCACAGGACATCAGGCCTCCCTGTCCATCACCAACTCCCGGAGTTCACTCAAACTCATGTCCATCGAGTCAGTGATGCCATCCAGCCATCTCATTCTCTGTCGTCCCCTTCTCCTCCCACCCTCAATCCTTCCTAGCATCAGACTCTTCTCCAGTGAGTCAACTCGTCGCATGAGGTGGCCAAAGTATTGGAGTTTCAGCTTTAGCATCAGTCCTTCCAATGAACACCCAGGATTGATCTCCTTTAGAATGGACTGGTTGGATCTCCTTGAAGTCCAAGGGACTCTCAAGAGTCTTCTCCAGCACCACAGTTCAAAAGCATCAATTCTTCGGCGCTCAGCTTTCTTCACAGTCCAACTCTCACATCCATACATGACCATGGGAAAAACCATAGCCTTGACTAGACAGACCTTGGTTGGCAAAGTAATGTTTCTGCTTTTTAATATGCTATCTAGGTTGGTCATAACTTTTCTTCCAAGGAGTAAGCGTCTTTTAATTTCATGGCTGCAATCAGCATCTGCAGTGATTTTGGAGCCCAAAAAAATAAAGTCTGACACTGTCTCCACTGTTTCTCCATCTATTTCCCATGAAGTGATGGGACCAGATGCCATGATCTTCGTTTTCTGAATGTTGAGCTTCAAGCCAAACTTTTCACTCTCCTCTTTCACTTTCATCAAGAGGCTTTTGAGTTCCTCTTTGCTGTTAAATTGGTGTGTTTATTGGAGAGCAATGGACCAGGGATTCCTCCTCTCATGTTGCTCATGTCACTCTTAGCATCAAGTAGTGAGGTAAGCTGTGACGTGAATGAGTCTTGAAAACATTGAAGAGAAGCCAGTCTAAAAAGACCACATCCTTGCTTCCCTCACACTCCCGGCTCTAGGCAACCATTAGTCTACTTTCTACTTCTAAGGGTTTGCCTATAAAGGATATTTCATACGAATGGACTAAAGTAACGTGTAGTTTTTAGTGACTCATTTCTTTAACTTAGCCAAATGTTTTCAAGATTCATACATAGTGTAGCATATGCCAGTACCTGATTCATTTTTATTTCCAAATAATATTCCATTATATGTATATAGCATGTTTTACGGAGAAGGCAATGGCAAGCCACTCCAGTACTCTTGCCTGGAAAATCCCATGGATGGAGGAGCCTGGTAGGCTGCAGTCCGTGGGGTCGCTAAGGGTCGGACACGACTGGGCGACTTCACTTTCACTTTTCACTTTCACACATTGGAGAAGGAAATGGCAACCCACTCCAGTGTTCTTGCCTGGAGAATCCCAGGGACGGGGGAGCCTGGTGGGCTTCCGTCTATGGGGTCACACAGAGTCGGACACGACTGAAGTGACTTAGCAGCAGTAGCAGCAGCATGTTTTATTTATCCATTCATTAGTTGATGAACATTTGGGTCGTTTTAACATTTTTACTAGTATGATGAAAGCTGCTACAATCATTTTAGTATAATTTTTGGGGTGTACATGTGCCTTAATTTCTTTTGAAGATGAATTTGGAATGAAGTAACCTGGGCACATGGTAATTCTATATTTAACATTTTTGAGGAACTGCCAAAATTCTCTCCAAAATGGTTACACCATTCTGTATTCCATCAGCAGTATATGAGGGTTCCAATTATTCTACATCCTTGTCAACCCTTGTTATTTGTCACCTTTTTGATTATATCCATCTTAGAGAAATAATCATAATTTTATGGGACAATTTTAGGTATAGCATAAAACTGTTTCACTGGTAATTTTTTATGAACATTCTGGTCAATAATATGTTATAGGTTATTTTGACATTTGTGAACTACTGCAAGGAGATCCAACCAGTCAATTCTAAAGGAGATCAATCCTGGGTGTTCATTGGAAGGACTGATGCTAAAGCTGAAACTGCAATACTTTGGCCTCCTCATGCGACGAGTTGACTCACTGGAAAAGACTCTGATGCTGGGAAAGGTTAGGGGCGGGAGGAGAAGGGGACGATGGAGAATGAGATGGCTGGATGGCATCACCGACTCTGTGGACATGAGTTTGAGTGAACTCCAGGAGTTGGTGATGGACAGGGAGGCCTGACGTCCTGTGATTCATGGGGTCGCGGAGAGTCGGACACGACTGAGCGACTGAACTGAAATGAACTGAACTGAAGCATGAATTTGGAGAAGGCAATGGCAAGCCACTCCAGCCCTCTTGCCTGGAAAATCCAGGAGGAGCCTGGTAGGCTGCAGTCCATGGGGTCGCTAAGAGTCGGACACGACTGAGCGACTTCACTTTCACTTTTCATTTTCATGCGTTTGAGAAGGAAATGCAATCTACTCCTGTGTTCTTGCCTGGAGAATCCCAGGGACACGGGGGAGCCTGGTGGGCTGCCGTCTATGGGGTCACACAGAGTCGGACACGACTGAAGCGACTTAGCAGCAGCAGCAAGCATGAATTTAGCTTGCCATACAGTTTAAAGAAACAGGCTACCAACATGCTGTAAAGAATCCGAGCACTGTGTTTTAACAGCATCACTTTGGATGAACTTGAAGATGCATTGAATGGAGAAAAAAATCTATATCTTCTTTAGGATTAATTTGAAAACTATTGCCTGGAACAAGAAGAAATGTTTAGTCTCTTGAATTGGGGAAGAATATTTAAGTTTAGCCATCAATAAGTTTGGGATTCTGAATTCAGCAAGAAATGCCCCCTTGCCCTTAACACTAACAAGCAAATGTTAATTTGCTTATAATTGCAAGAAAAATTTCAAGCTTACCAAAGACAATTGAACCATAGTTTAAGCACTTGGAAAAGACAAGTTACATGGTATATTACATAAAATTTAAAAAAAAGTGCTTCTACTTTTGTTTCCTTAGGTTTGAAAGTCAGTTGTGAATACAAATGGAATTTCTTAAGAGTGTTTGATTTCAAGGCTGCTCTATGAAGTTCTATTAAAATTGCCCTTCTATTGTTTTTTCCCTTTGGTATCTTATGTTCAATCTAGCATTCTATATTTATGATGCTGTCAAATATGACTTTTTATTCTTACATTTTCTTTCATTTGTTCGAATTCTTTCAATCATTGTTTGTTCAGTCTCATTTAATGATACTGTAAATGACAGTCATTTATAAATGACTATGAGTATAAATGATAGTATTATGACTGTCATTAACAACCCATTTCAATTAAAGTAATCTCTAACAGTAATCACCATGTTTTTGTATTTATTTCTTCACTAACAAATATATATTGCCTGTATCATAAAGTATTTAATGATTTTTATATGGCTATTTGCTGAGATCACTAATTATCATTATAACAGCATTTAATAAATTTAAAATATATTATCATTAATTTTGTATGCATCAGTTATGATTCTAAAATAAGAAAGTAAAACTATGTATTGCATATGTATTCAAATTATATTTGCAATATATTTGAAAGCTGGGTTACCTATACAGTTCTAAAATCTAAAAGTTCTATGTGGAGCTAACATTTTGGAACCTTAATTTTTACATGGCCTCTTGCATTTTCTGATTTCTCAGGGTGTAAATAATAGGATTCAATAAGGGTGTGAATACAGTGTAAAATACAGCAAGGACTTTATTGCTGGCAAAACTCTTGAATGGCTAGGCATAGATGAAGATACACGGCCCAAAGAACAGACTGACCACAGTGATGTGGGCAGACAGTGTGGACAGAGCTTTGGAGAGGCCTCCCGATGATCTTCGTTGCACAGTGGCCGGGAGGACAGTGTAGGAGACAAGCAGGAGGAGGAAACAGATAAGTGACAAGAGTCCACTGTCAGCAATGACAAATAATTCCAGGGTGTATGTTTCCACACACGCAAGCTAAATCACAAGGGGAAGGTCACAGAATATGTTGTCTACAATGCGGGGGCCACAGAAAGGCAGGTTTACCGTTAATACCATCTGACTCATGGTGTGTATAAAACCAATTGTCCATGAGAGTATAACAAACCCGTTCAGCAACCTGTGGTTCATGATTTTCCTGTAGTGCAGGGGTTTACATATGGCCACATATCTGTCAAAAGCCATGGCTACCAGAAGAGTTGCCTCAGCACCTCCAAACAAGTGCATAAAGGACATCTGAGCCATGCATCCCCATATAGAGATGGTCTTGTGTTCAGTGAGCAAGTCTCTGATCATCTTGGGTGTGGTGACCGTGGAGAGACACATGTCCAAAAAGGAGAGGTTTCCGAGGAGGAAGTACATGGGAGAACGAAGGGTGGAACTGCATGTCACTGTGACCACAGTGAGAGCGTTTCCCAGCACAGTAGCCCCATAGATCAAGGAGAATGTCACGAAGAAGACAACCTGAAGTTCCCATCCTGCAGAAAATCCTTGCAAAATAAACTCAGTCACTACAGATCCATTTTTCAGATCCATTTACTCAACTCAGAAAGATTCCAGATGTTCTTCATATACAAAGAGAATTTTTTTAAAAAGCCACAGTTAGCACTGACTGACATGGGATCGCAAAGAGTCAAACACGACTTATCAAATGAACTTCAACAAAAACACCAACATTTTTTGATTTCTATTTGATGAGTAAAGATAGTCTTAAATCTCAGATCTTTTGGAGCTGTTTTCTCAAATCCTTTTATTATCATTGTTCACAGTGAAGAGTTTGTGTGTTGTGTGCAAATGGTATGTCGTGGTTTAGAAGTAAATAGTGAAATTATTCAATCCTAATGTATAGATATTGCTTTGGTTGTAATATATCATACTAAATTTTATTTGCTGAGCTTTTAAATGTCATTCTTAGGAGGTAGAGTGATCAAAATTAATTATAATTATGTGATCACTATGTCATAAGCTGTGTTGTATTTCACATATGTTAACAAGCTTTAGTGTTATGAGCATAGCAATGTCGTTATTATAATTATCCTAATTTTGTATTAAAGGAAACTTGGCACAGATGTTTTAAATGACTTACACCAGCATCTGGGCATGTAGCAAAACACCATATTCCAGCCAAACATAAAGGAATGTATATTTATGGTCAAGTTATTAAATATTGATTGAATTAATATGTTCCATTTATATGAGCATAACAGACATGATTCAACAAGTATTTGGAATCCCTCTATGTAATTAACTGCACTTTTTTTCTTATACAAAAGGAATCAGAATCTGGTATCTCAGGAGTTAACCATCTAGAGATTAATTATCAATCAAAAATTAGCAATGAGACATGGAAGAAAATATTTAATTTAGCACATGATTTGTGAAAAATGTAAGTTTTTTTAAATTGGCAACCAGTTCCAAGTGTCACGTTTAAGACACAGCTTCAAGCTTGCTTGTTTTTATCTTCAAACCATTTTAAAAAGTAAAAAAAAAAAAAAACTTACTCATGGTCAGTAAATAAAAAGGACAAGGCTTAAAGACTGAAGATTTATAAGAAGAAAAGAATTGATAGCAGTGAGTAGAAAGAGTGGTGTATTTGGAAAAGTGACTGAATTAAGTTTTAAAGATGCTTAGGAAATGTTTGTTTTCTTTTCTCCAGTGACCTGTAAATCTCTCCTTGTTTTCAGCTCTGCTCGGTCTCTTGTCAAAATATCTTATCACCGTTATCCAACCTTAATTATCTTAATTATCTTGTTATCTTACCTCCGATATTTTTAAGAAATAGTCAGTGTCTACAAACTAGGGGAAATAATAGTGAAAAATGATGTAGTTCCTGTAGGTCAACCTCCAGAAGTGTACAGAGTGGATGCTAAGTGGTGTACTGTGGACCTGGAGGGGCATGCAGAGGACAGTCTCCACACCATGCCTTCTATAACGATTGTGTTACATGACTATCATGAGAGTGACCAGAAATATTGCTGTTGAGACTTTTGTGACAGAAATTTCAATAACTGCATGCATTTTGGGGAAGTGACATGACTTGATAACTGTTAGAAAGAATGAATATGCCAGTTATAATTTGGAAACCAATATCCTTGAATTTTATTTCCCACAATAAAGTAAAAACAGAAAAACTTGCAAATGGAATTAATTTAGTTAAATATAATTGATTATTAAAGATTTATTTTGGCCTTTTATTTCAGAGGGAAAGCTGGAATTTACTGTGTTGATGACTTTCCCGGCATTTCTGTCTCTTATTCCTCTCTTTCATTTTTTATCTATTTATGTTTTAAATTTATTTATTTTAATTGGAGGCTAATTACTTTACATTATTGTATTGGTTTTGCCATACATTGACATCTCAAAATATTTATTTGGTTCTGCACTTAGTATACCTGCTTCTATATTATGAAGGTAAAAAGACTATACAAATTAAATAAGTTATCATATAGTTTAGACAAAAATCCTATCAATGAAGAAAATTGTCTTCCTCTTAAATAATTGCACATTTTATTTTAGTTAACTTTACTCAATTTATGATTCTCTTTGCAAGAATTTGAAGACAAAATCACAGTATATTAGAGTTAGGATGGAACTTTGTAATCATTCGTTCTCTTTAGTAAATGAAAAATCAAGACCCCCATAATTAATTATATTTTCCCAAGTCTTAGAGGTAGGACCACCCCGAGGAAATGTAGTGATTATTAGGTGAGATGGTGTATGTATAAGCTCATGGATGGACACAGAATGGGCACAGAGAGGGCATGTGTTGAATCTGAGTCTCTCATATAATCTTATATAATCCTGAGACTTTTCCATATAAATCTGTATTAGGGAAGGAAGGAGTCAAGACTTGTTTTAGTAAATTGTTGAAAATAAATATTTCTACTCTTGCTCATGTGTATATAAGACATAAATTACTTAATATAACAAAAGAAGAAGCAGGTAGCAGAGGATGAGATGGTTAGATAGCATCACCAAATCAATGGACATGAATCTGAGCAAACTTCAGGAAATAGTGAAGGACAGGTGAACCCTGTGTGCTGAAGTCCATAGGGTCACAAAGAGTCAGACCCAACTTAACAGCTGAACAATGAACAGTATAAGCATAACTAACTCAAATAAATATTTTCTCCCATTTTCATTATAGACATTTAAATAAATTAAGCATAATTTCTATCGACTAATTTCACCTTTTTCGAAAACTGTACATATTTATCTTAAAATACAGATGAAACTGAAAAATATGATTAATAAAAGAAACTGGGCACAATAGACTATATGCTTTGTAAGTTCACTTACATTAAATGTCTAGAAACAGCTAACCTATGAAAAAAGAATGCATATTAGTAGCCCTTCAGCTGGGGATTGATTGGAGATGGGGGTGAGTTTTCTTTTTGCAGTGGTGAAAATTATTTAAAACAAGATTGTGGTGATCCTTGCACAGCTATGTGAATAGAATAATAATCATTCAAATGTGTATTAAATGGTTACCTGAAATTGATTAAAAGAAATCGTATGAGAGCCGAAAAATTGATGCTTTTGAACTGTGGTATTGGAGAAGACTCTTGAGAGTCCCTTAGACTGCAAGGAGATCCAACCAATCCATCCTAAAGGAGATCAATCCTGGGTGTTCATGGGAAGGACTGATGCTAAAGCTGAAACTCCAATACTTTGGCCACCTTATGTGAAGAGTTGACTCATTGGAAAAAAAAACTCTGATGCTGGGAGGGATTGGGGGTGGGAGGAGAAGGGGACGACAGAAGATGAGATGGCTGGATGGCATCACCGACTCGATGGACATGAGTTTGAGTGAACTCCGGGAGATGGTGATGGACAGTGAGGCCTGGCGTGCTGTGATTCATGGGGTCGCAAAGAGTCGGACACGACTGAGTGACTGAACTGAACTGAGCTGATCCCTATTCTGCAAAAAATAATATGAGTTTCTAGCTTTTCCACTATTTTCAGTGATAGTATGAATTATCTGGATGCTCAGGAATTTATGTTTCTTAATTTTATCCATCATCCTTAATCACTTACCATATACCACCAAATTCATTTGCAATATCAGTTTGAGAGCATATACCTTTAAATTTTCATGGAAATTGTTGATTATAGTCCATTGTAAAATAAATATGTAATCCCATGTCTTGAAAACCATAGTATTTTCCTTCTAGTCAACACAGAATTAATTAAAATACCATCTTCGGTATACTAAATTTGTAATGAATTAATCCTCTATAATGTTTTCACTTACTTGCTGTAAAGGTGCATTATGAGAAACAATGTGTTCAAGATGTTATTTGAAATTAGAAATCTAATTTTCACTCTCTGTGATGCCCTTCATGTGGTTCTGGATATTGTTTTCTGCATCTTTTATAAAGACGTGAACCACTTTGGAGGCAGATTTTTTTTGGAGCCCTCGGAATCCAAATTTCAGTGGGAGTAGTTAAAACTTTGGGACTGCTGTGATAGCATGACCAGGAGAGATGTTTACTCTTCATTTCTGGTCCTTGAGCCTTGGAATGATTAAAATAGTCATGAGAGTATTGGCTTTTTGTGATATAATAAGTTCAGACAGCTTTGATTTAATGGACACTTCCTCTTCCTCACATTATTCCCAAGCTACATTTTTACCTTCCTTCTAACAATTTTGTGGTATTATTTCAGATGAATAATCTCTAAATTTTTCTGACCATTACATCTTTAATAGAAATTTGATCTATACATGTTACAGGCTTACTCCTAAAAGTGCATATTATATGCACATTAATATATTTAGGAAATAGAAAATTGTAAAGATATACTGAGAATAATTCACATTAAATTACTTCAAACTTCATATTATACATTAATGTTACAACTAACTGTTTTATGGTTATTAAAATACTAATATTTTTTAAAATTTATTTACCTTGCTATGAGAGTTTCAGAGAATATTTATATAGCAAAATATGTTTTCATTGTCATTGCCCTTTTTACTATAAAATCTTACAGTAAATTCTTTCTTTATAAGAGTTTGCTTTTACACAGTTCATCATATTGATCATCCTAATATACTTAGCATAGCAGGCTTCAAAGTCTGTTTCAATAACTTGCCAGCAATGTCATGAGTAACTTTCAAATTGGTCGACATATCTGTATCTTATCTGCAAGTTCTTATTTAATTCCAGTCAAATTCACTATTCAACCAAGGGCTTAATGTAGATTTTTGTCATAGACTAGCTTTCATTATGAGTTAGTATTATTGATGACAATTTTTATGTACAAGTGTTAAAATCTTTCAACTCTTGTATAAGGCAAAACTCCTCCCAAGACATAATTTATTCTATCACTTAATTGTGAGATAGTTAGAAATAGTTTCTGTGTGCTTTTCAATAGCATTTGCTGATAAGGAATGTATTTTATTTATTGTTGTACTGCTTATCTTAGTCATTTTTATAAGAATGGCAGAAAATACAAGTAATTTCTCTGTGGAATGTGGCTTTTGTTCTTTTGGTACAAGTAAGAAACGGAAACACTTGTTACTACATTTAGTTAAAATTTAAAGCCTTCCATTGGTTATCATTGACTATTAATATTTCAAATAAAATTATAGAGGTTTATTTTATGTTTTATATATTTAGTTTTTAGTGTTTTACTAATTTTGATGACTAGCTAATTTATCAAGGTACGATATATATTGTCACATTCATTGTTAATAAAGATGGAAGTAAATCCATATTGTGAAATAATTTTTCTTAACTTAAAATATTTTGCCAGTTTACCGTCAGTTCTGTATCTCAATGTTCTTTTATTAATACTTTGTGATTTAGCTAAGAAAAAGTTCATATTGTGGATATAATTATGAATTCTGTCATTTTATAATCGTTTACATGAATTTTAAAAACAAGAATGATCTTCAATCCAAGGTTTATTCACAGAAACATTTTTAAAGCCCTAATGAAGCTGTGGAGGATAAATTGAGCTAAAATAAGATAATATAATCTTTAAGTATTCCCTCCCCTTTACTTTTAGCACAACTAAGCTATTATATGGAGAGATAGTTGTTTATTGAATAACAATTTGTTCAAAGTAAATGACCTTGAAGAGAACTGCTTTTGATCCCCCTCTGTCTTTGATTAACTCACATTTTCTCCAGAAACTTTAAATGCCATATAGCATGACCAGGCAACACACAGATTAATTGAGTACCTAAAATAATCTGTGTAGTAAATAATAACAAAATTTATCATTTAATATTAAAAGACATAAATAGATGTTCTCATCTTTTTGTACCTAATTAGATGATTACAGTTAGTTTAAAATGCATGCACCCTCCTTAAAACCATGGGTTTGAATGACATTTTAAAATAACTGCTTAATTCAGGCTTCTCTTTTGTTTCAACTATGAATTCTAACTCAATTTATTTATATAATATCCTTTATTCTTGATTAAATATGCACCCTAAGTTACTGGTCAGGGTAAAATTCTGTGATTCTCAATACATGCCTTCTCTCTTCTCAAATGTTTAATACTCTCATTCTATCTTTATTTAAACTGCCAAGGAACAACAGTTGTCTTAGCCTAAAGATGTATACAAATTAAGACAGTCACCCTCTTTTCTCCAAATGGAAAGACGAAATTCTATAGGTTACTATGTACATCTCAGTGTGGTATTATTATTTCCTCTAATTTAGTCATAATCCCACATGAATATCCCATATCCTAGAGACAAAATTCTAAAGTTAACCTCCAACAACTACTTGATAATGAACAACCAAAAAAAATTGAAATTTGTCAGCAAATACTATACATACACAATGACCATAAATATTTTAGGAAGAAACAGTCTTAGTTTCTATAATCATCATTCTACTAAACTATTGTAGTATTTATTTATGTCTATCTTCTTTTACTACCAATTGCATTCTTCTTTTGTCTTCATCCAAGATCTCCAATGATGGTGATTCTTTACTTGGTGGAGTGAATCAAATTCTAATTTGTACTAGGTTGTGTGATTTTCTTTTTTTTTTAAGAAAAAAGAAATTTTATTATTTTTTAAAATTTATTTATTTTAATTGGAGGCTAATTACTTTACATTATTGTATTGGTTGGAGAAGGCAATGGCAAGCCACTCAAGTACTCTTGCCTGGAAAATCCCATGGATGGAGGAGCCTGGTAAGCTGCAGTCCTTGGGGTCACTATGGGTCAGACACGACTGAGCGACTTCACTTTCACTTTTCACTTTCACACATTGGAGAAGGAAATGGCAACCCACTCCAGTGTTCTTGCCTGGAGAATCCCAGGGACGGGGGAGCCTGGTGGGCTTCCGTCTATGGGGTCACACAGAGTCGGCAGCATTGTATTGGTTTTGCCATACATTGACATGAATCTGCTTGATATGCACATACTGTGAGGCACCATAGAGAATCACATGGGTTTCAAACATGATTTTTCCTACCCTGCTGTCTATCAGTAGTACTAGTACACCTTGCTCAATGGGTCAACCTTCTTGCTGCTGCTGCTGCTAAGTCACTTCAGTCGTGTCCGACTCTGTGTGACCCCATAGACAGAAGCCCACCAGGCTGCCCCATCCCTGGGATTCTCCAGGCAAGGCTATTTTAATAAACTCTTTTTATTGAATCAGAGGCATAAGGAAACAGAAATTGTTGGCTTCTTTTCACTTTCAGATCAAGGGAAAATCATTTTAACCTTTTGTTGGGAAGATTTAATTATTGGGACTATGACATGTAAGGGAGAGGACAGGAAGCAAACATGTATGAATACTAATTAAAGTTTAGATAAAAATATTTTACTTATAACAGCATAGATTTTGTAGTTACATGTAGGATCTGATTCTAGGTCTAGTACTTAACAATTTTTGTGACAAGTTTGTTAAATTTTTAATGTGCAGTTTCTGGTGATAAATATAAATAATATTCTCTATTTTCATTGTGTGAGGTTAAGAGAAAATGCATGCAAAATGCCTTAGACATGGTTAGAACTCAACAAACAGTATTTTAAAATCTAAGAATTTATAGAAAAATTTAAAATTGCAACATAAATGAATGATAATATATTGGAATGATTTGCACTTAGATGTACAATTCATAATGCTTTGTTGCATATATGCTTGTGTAAGGAAAAGTAATAATTTCCCAAAATATGACTTATGTTCAGTGTAAAATCTTATACCTGTATCTCTGGATGATGATTACAATAACAACAACGATGATGCCTTTGATGATTGTAATATTTAAGTTAAAAGGCTGATCTGGAACTCACATTCTTGGACTTTATTTTTATTATTGCTTTCTTCATGTCTTTATTCCTAAATGAGTAAATGATTGGATTTAAAAGGGGAGTAAAAATTGTATAAAACACAGAGAAGATCTTATCTATGAAAACATGGCTGAATGGCCATATATAGATAAAGAGGCAAGGTCCAAAGAATAGTACCACCACGGTGATGTGGGTTGAAAGAGTGGACATGGCCTTGGAATATCCACTGGAGGAGTGATGATGGACAGTTATCAGGATGATGCTATAGGAAATGAACAGAAATGTGAAACAGAACAAAGAAAGTAGTCCACTAAATGCGATGACTAATAAGTCTAAGACATAGGTGTCAGTGCAGGCAAGCTTGATCACCTGAGGCAGGTCACAAAAAAAACTATCTACAACATTGGGGCCACAGAATAGTAAAGTCACTATAAAAACCATTTGGCTAACAGAGTGCACAAACCCAGTAATCCAGGAGAAAAGTGCAAGTCTGATGCAAATATGGTGGCTCATAATATTTTTGTAATTTTTGCATATGGCAATTAATCTATCAATTGCCATGGCTACAAGCAACATCATCTCACTTCCACCTAAAAGGTGAAGGAAAAAAATCTGGGCCATGCATCCTTCATAAGAAATGGCCTTATTTTTACTAATTAAGTCACCAATCATTTTAGGAGTAGCAAAGGAAGCCAGAGACATATCAATAAAGGACAGGTTGACCAGTAGGAAGTACATTGGAGACTGTAATGGAGGGTCCAGTTTCACTACCAAGATAATAATGAGGTTACATAATAAAATGGCTATGTAAATAATGGTAAAAAAGAAAAAAAAGAAAATCTGTAACTCATGAAACTCTGTGAGTCCCAGCAAAATAAATTCAGCCACTACAGAGTGATTTTGTTTTTCCATTTGTTTGGCTGTTGGCATATGTTACCTAAAACAAAATCAAAATAGAAAGTCTGTTAGTTAAACTTGAAAGATAAGTGCATAGTCACTTAACTTTTTTTCCCTAAAATTCACTGAAATGCTTAAAAAGGATAAAAAAGAATCAACACTAAATCCAGCTTTTTGAAAGAGATAGACACAATTTATTAATAAAAATTATGAGGAATATCTACCATAAACCAAGATGTTTGAAGAAAATTGAAACTATCAATATGTAACTCATATTTGGGCTAATTATAAGAAAAGTGATTATCTCAGCTGGTGAGAGAATATTCAAGCTCCTTGCCACGTTTTTAGATTTTGAGAAATAGGTTTATTCATCCTCCATAGACAAAAAATAAGGTCTACCATCTTGAACTCTAATAATAGTAAGGGTCATGTAAGTGAAAGAAAGGCCAAGTGGTTTTCTAATTATAAACAGGACCAAGAGAAATGAAACTGAGTAACTGGAATATAGAGCATCAACAATCTAGAAGTCATTCTGTATTTGCGGCTGAAAGTTAGATGAACAGAGATAATAAACATGATGAGTCTTTGAGACAAATGAATCTATGCTGGCAAACTGAGATAGCTTCTCGTCTTATTTTTTTCTGAGACGGAAGAAGTGTCCAAATATTTGAGTCTTCTCCCACAGGCCCTGATTTCCTTTGGGCCTATGAATTTAGCAGATTGTGAAGTACAGTGCAGTGATAGCCTAAATGGATGCTTGCTGCTGGCTTGTAGATCCCTGATAAACAAAAGGAAATCTGTTTATCAGGGAACACATCCATATTGCTCTGGATGTGTAAAGCAGACCTTTGTAGAATGACATCCACTTATACCATGTATAATGCTAGCCAGAATTTTTGAAACAAAATAACAAGGAATATATACCAGGTATCTAAGAAGAGATAGTAACACAACACATTGTTAAGAGATCTAAAAAAAAACAAAAAACGGAAGAGTTTCTAGCTGGGCAAAGGAAAATATTTTTAAATATTTTAAGAATTCGGAAAAGTAAAAAATACTATAATAAAGATCATCCTGTTTTAAGAATTAACAAGTATGTGCATTTTTATCATTTTGCATCAAATTTTTAAAGAAAATAAAAAATACTGGCAGAGGTAAAGTTCACTTATCATCTAGTTTATGTATGACATGAAAATGATTACGTGATATCCTGTCATAACAACATTTTGCAAATGATTTTATTTTTACTGACAAACTGATATTCTAAAATTGTACAATATACTCGTACATATCCATTTACATGTAAAAAATTTTTTCAAGATTACATTACCAGAAGCACAATTACTAGTCATTTTCAACTAATCAAATAATGCAAATTTCTCAATAAAGATTTATATAAATACTACTTTGCACAAATATTGGTATTTTTTTAGCTCTCATTCTCACCACCTGATTTTATTGTAGGAATGCAAAAATGGTTCAATACTAGAAACTCACTTTATATAATTAACAAAATTAAAGAGTTAGGCAAGTAACATAATTTACAAGTGACAACAAAATAAGCATCTAATAAATATTGGATTCATAAATTGTAAAATATGCCAATTATCTTTAAGTTCATATATATATTCATATACTCCCAATCTGAATTCAAGTAGGAGTTTTTGGAAAATTGACATGTTAATTCTAAAATGTATATTGAATTACAAAAGGTCAAGATGAGCCAAGGCTGTTTTGAAGAACAAAGCTAAATTTATACTGCCAAAACCTACTTATAAAGCCATATAAGACAGTTTGATTTTGGTTCAAGGATGTAAAAATAAACCAAAGAAACAAGTGAAATATCAGAAATGACAACAACAGATGACATAGTAAAGCACATTTGTGGAGAAACAAATATAACTGTTTACTGATGAGCCAGTATGTAATAAGTAGCTGATGCTGGTGGCTCTGTTTTGGGAAAGAGGACATTTCTAATGTCAGAATTCCACAGTATCAATAAATACCATTAGTTGGCTTAGTCATATTCTCCTAAAAATTTGGCTTCAAAATTAATATTGCTTAACTTTAAAGATTTGATATTTTAATCTTTTCTTCCAGTTTGTTCTCAGGTTTGCCTGATTATAAAGTAGACCAGGCAGTGGATGAGATAACTTTCCTAGGACGCATTCTAAGTCTACATGCAGCAATAACCCAGCTTCCCAAGAAATGATGAGAAAAGAAGGAATTTTGCTAAATTTTTACTTATAAGTTTTTCCACTAAATCATACTTTTCACATATGACTCTGCCATGTGACATAGCGGTGTTTGTCTTCATACACTGTTTATTCCACAAATTACAGATTTCAGAGAGTAAGGACCCAGAGCGGAAAGAATGAGACAGAAAAATGAAACAAAACTACAGTTGACCGTTGAATAACAAGGGTTTGAACTGTGCATATGCAGATTTTTTTCCAATAATAAATACTACAGTATTATATAATTGTTTAGTTCCACTGTATTGGAAGGTTGGTGCCCCTAATCTCCCCATGTGTTCAAGTTAGTAGCTCAGTCATGTCTGACTGTGATCCCATGGACCATAAATAGCTCACCAGGCTCCTCTGTCCATGGAATTCTCCAGGCAAGAGTACTGGAGTGGGTTGCCATTTCCTTCTCCAGGATGTGTTCAGAGTCAATTGTATTGTCCACACCTAGACACAAACACATAGGTAAATGAGATATATAATAGAGATAGATTTTGGGATCAGTAAGGGAAATAGTAAATGATAATGGGGCAACTACTTAGCAATCAGGAATGGCAAGATTAAACCTCTAATTTCACTTCTCTTTTGAAAATAAATCTCAGAAATGTAAAAGATTTAGATTAGAAAAATACAGCTATGAAAACAGTAAAAGCAAACATAGGTGCATGTTTTAACCCATTCAAAATAGCTCATTAAAAATATGATGCAAAAACTAAATTCTAGGAAGATATGGACTAGTATATTTGACTTTACTAAATGTAAAAAATAAAAAAGTGATCATAAAGAGATGAGAATATACTTTCAACAAATGAAACTAAGAACTGTTTCAAACTAAGAACTTTGATTAGTAAGAAAAGGTTAAAGAAACAGTGGAAAAGTGGAAAAACCATATGGATTAGCAATTCACAGAAGTAGAACTTCAAATATCTTTAAAAAACCCTTCTGAACTTTATTGATAATTAAGGAAATGCAATTTATAGCAAAATATGTAATTTTACTTATCACATTTAAAAATAAATTTAATTTTGACAGAATGTGAGATAGAGTTTAATAATTCTCTTTTTTATTTTGGCCCTATATATTTTTTGGGAGGGGGAGTTGGCACTATATCTTAGATTTAAAGGTTTTACGACAGTTTAATGGAGAACCTCCACTTGTGGGATTTATAGGCTAAGTGTTCAAAGAAACATAATTGCATGCTTTTTGTCTTTAATAACCAAAAATCAAGAAGCTCCTCAAAATTCCACTATTTGTGGGATTATTTTAAAATGGAAATGTATGTGTGCTGATCTGGAAAAACATATGACATATTAAATTTGTAAATGTTATATTTTAAATTGCTGCAATATTTTAATGAAATATTTCAAACAAATTTCAGAGAACTATCAGTTCACTAAACTGCCAAGACTGCCTACCTCTGGCATATTAACATATAAAGTTTAATAAAGATTCTAAATTTTATAAGTTCAAATTCTGTACAATTTAATAAAATTGAATTAGAGTCTAGTCCTGGATAAGTGCTCTCAAAAATGTAGTTGGCATTTGTCTACCAAAAGCTTTGAATCAGAGAGTCATTTATTTTACACACAGCTATAGTCGGACACGACTGAAGCGACTTAGCAGCAGCAGCAGCATAATGGAATATTTAAAATTATCCATAAGTAACCTGAAACTTGTGATATTAACTTGCTGTGCCAGTTTATCATCTACTGCCTAAAGCATTTAGAGTTGCAGTGGCAACTCTAAGTTGGTAATTATGGATTTGGCAATCAATCATACCTAGCCAGAATTGGAAACATATTCTAAGTTGTATATCAACTTTGACAAGGAAACTTCAAGTCAGGACGATATCTCTGTCCCCTTACCCTTCAGCCTTTCCAAAATTTCCTCTGTGAATAATGAGAAAAATTTTTGAAGTGAAGGACAATGAAATCTGATATTAAAATGTATTACAGAGCAGAGTAATACAATGATATTTTAGTTTCATAACATTAGATGGAGTAATGAAGTGACTGTAAGAAACCTGAGAATTTAAAAATAGTCGTAGATTAAGAATATGTTCTTAAGGATAAATTTACAGTTATTTGAGAATAAATATGGCTGGTTAGCTACATATCTTAAAGAAAAATAAATTCAAATATTTAAAATATTTCGACAATAATTTCAAAAATAAAATACTGACATAAATATATGTGAATATATATACTCTTTTGTATTAATATTGGGTAAGATCAAGATAAACCTATAAGTAAATATATTCTTTTGTTATTTTATAATATTGAGTTAGGATCATGTAAAAGGCAAAAATAAAGGTGAATAGATTTTATTCAGTGAGGATGAGTAAACTCTCTATTATATCAAAAACATAAAAAAGATTGTAAGAGGCAAGAACTAAACTGGAGAGAAACAGTCAATTTACATGCCCTTAATATCAATTTTTTATGAGTCAACAGGACAATATCAAGAGCCATGTAAAAAAATTAGGACAAAGTGAAGTATAAAATGTTTAGGAAAATATATGTGATGTTTGAACCTGTGGAAAAAAGAAATTAATTTCCATAAAAATATAGCTTGAGATCATACACAGCAAAGTTTTGGTGATTTAGTTGGATGGTAGAATTAGATTTCTGGTTATATTTTCCCATATATCTTGATACATCACAAATATTTTGTAATAAAGATATTTAATTTTTAAAATTAAAGATGTTTGAATAAATATTTTATTTAATGTATTCAAACATAAAAATGTCTTTAGTTTTTTTCTCCATACCTTGTACCTGCTTTGAGAGTTGTGGCTGAAAATCACTGAGATTCTTCTAGAATTTTTTTTTCACTTGCTCCCACTTTCTTTAATCTTCTTTCTGTATGTGCAAATTCTAATAAAGGAGAATTTTACTTGAAAATGTACAAGACAGCATGAAAAATGTGTCAATTATTGACCTTGGGAAAATCTGGCATCTTATAACTGAATTCCCTCAGCAATTTAAAGGACATGTATTTGGCAAGCTAGAGTATTCAAATTCTCTCATTAGTGTGTAGTTTTTCCCAATAACAAGGGACAAAAATAAGGCTTTGCCAACAAAACAATACATCCACATTTCAAAAAGCAGACATGGATATAAAAACTGTGTCTATATAAAGTGTAGATAAAATTGAATTTTCAAAAATACAAAGTAAGAAGGATTTATAAATATAAGAAACAAGATTAATTATAATTTACTTTATTATAGAAAATTTCTTCAAAAAAAAATACTTTCCTAGCCATAAACATCTCTTTCTTTAATCCTATTATCTGAATAAAAGTCAAGAGAACAAATTTAATTGGAAATATTGGAAATAACTTATTCCTAAGAGTCACATTCCTCTGATACCTTTCTATTTTCCTCTGTAATTAGTTCCTCTTGGATTTGCAAGCTCCCCCATAACTGCATTGTTCCAGAAGAGTTCAAACTGGTTAAAATTTGGTTAAAATTAAAGAGATTTACTGTTTTTTTATTTCTTCCATGTCAAACAGCAGCTAATTTATTTCTCACATTTGACTGCCAATGTTTATGTCAATAAATGGCCTATGCAACCAATTATTTTGTTGAATTATATTGTGATTTCAGTGAAAAACCTGGTTAATAATATCCAAAAGTACTTCTTTTCTGCCTCTATATTGACAGTTTCACATATTGATTACTTCACGTATTCATAGTTTAGATACTCTTAAGAAAATAACATACCTGTTAAAGGGTTAATGTGTTATTCCCAAATCTGCTATAAGCATTCTTGTACATTTCTTTTGGACATGATCATTTCTTTCTCTTTAGGTGTATACCTTGCAGTGAAATTACTGGCTCCTAGGTAGGCATGTCTTTTAGAAACTGCCAGTTTCCGATGTTGTTTCACCAATTTATCCTCCCACCAGAAGTGTACAAGAATTCTAGAGGTTCCATATCCTTCACAGACTTTGATATTCTCAACCTTTTTTAATTTAAAGCTATGTTCTTATGTACATAGCAATACTAATTGTGGTTATATGTACATTTCCCTGATTACTAGTAATAAGGAATACCTTTTCATATGATTATTATCTATTTGAATATTCCCTTTTGTGAAATACCTATTTAACTCTTTTTGCCCAAATCTTGTGAATGGACAACTTAAATGAAACAAGCAAATCTTGAAACCACAAATTATACTACTGGCAAGAGAAGAAAGAAAATGTACATGCTGTGTATCAAAGAGATTAAAACCATAATTTAAAATAATCCCTTTAAAAAAGAAACACAAGGAACATTTGTTTCACTAATGAAAAAATTTCCAAATGTTTTAAGTGAAATAACTTGGAGTAGACAGAGATGATGGTAGAACAGGAGGATGCTTATTGCACCTCTCCCCAGAAACACATCAAAAACATCTACATGTGGAGCAATTCTCACTGAAAACAACTTTGAAACTGGCAGAAAGACTCTTGTTTGTAAGAAAGATACACACAGAATTGGGTAGGAAGGGAAGAACTGAGATCAGTTCAGGACTCACAACCCATCAGAGGGCACATAGAAGAAAAGGGGTTTGGAGATCCTCCCTGGGGAGTGAGCAGTTCAAATCACATATTTGACACCCCAGCCCTGGAGTGTAACACTAGGAAGATGAGTCCCATTAGCTGATTTGAAAACCAGTGGAACTTATAGAGGACTGTGAGAAACCCAGACCCACTGGTGAAGGGCATGTACATCTTTCTTATTCCCAGGAACAAGGAAGAGGAAGCAGGTTGAAACTGCCTTGGGCTCTGGCTGGTTTCCAGAAAGTACCCCAACATGTACCTTTGCCCATGCCAGTCACCCAGTCTGGCCCCTCTACCTCCAGCACAACCCCCCAGTAGAGTGAACACTGCTTTTGTCAAGCAGAGTGTTCAGTGTTGATGAATTTATGCCTAAAAAATTCCTGAGACTAAAAAAGGAGACAGATATTCAGGCAGAAGATAAATATTCAGATATTCATCACAGAGAATCCTAATCAAGAAGAACCTGAAGAGACCCACACCAAGTCATATCATAACTAAAATGACAAAAATTAAAGATAGAGAATTCTAAAGGGGGCAAGAGAAAAACCAAAGAGTCATATACCAAAGAATCCCTATCAGACTATCGGCTGAATTTTCTGCAGAAACTTTGCAGTCTGGAAGGGAATGACATGATATAAATTGCTGAAGGAGAAAAAAATAAACCTAGAATACTCTACCCAGCAGGATTATCACTGAGAATTGAAGGAGAGACAGACAAAAATTGAAAGAGTTCATCAACCTCATTTTGTTCTTTGATCTGTGGGTTCATTGTTGTTATTCAGTCATCAAATCACGTCTGATTCTTCGCAACCCCATAGACTGCAGCGCACCAGGCTTCCCTATCCCTCACCATGTCCACCGAATCAGTGGTGCCATCCAACCATCTCATCCTCTGTCACCCTATTCTCCTTCTGCCTTCAGTCTTTCCCAGCATAAGGGTCTTTTCCAATGAGTCAACTGTTCGCATCAGGTGGCCAAAGTTTCTTCTTCTTCAGCATCAAACCTTCCAAAGTGTATTCAGTGTTGATTTCCTTAAAGATCAACTGGTTTGATCTCCTTGCTTTCCAAGGGCCTCTAAAGAGTCTTCTCCAGCACCACAGTTTGAAAGCATCAATTCTTTGGCACTCTGCCTTCTTTATGGTCCAACTCTCACATCTGGACATGACTACTGGAAAGACCATAGCCTTGACTATATGGACCTTTGTCAGCAAAGTGATGTCTTTGTTTTGTAACACACTGTCTAGTTTTGTCATAGCTTTCCTGCCAAGAAGCAATCGTCTTCTAATATCATGGCTGTGGCCACCAACCACAGTGATCTCAGAGCCCAAAAAGAGGAAATCTGTCACTGCTTTTTCCCCTTCTCTTTGCCATGAAGTGATGAGACTGGATGCCATGATCTTAGATTTTTAATATTGAGTTTTAAGCTGGATTTTTCACACTCCTCCTTCACTCACATCAAGAATCTCTTTAGCTCCTCTTCACTTTCTGCCATTAGAGTGGTATCATCCACCTATCTGATGTTGTTGATATTTCTCCTGGCAGTCTTGTTTCCATCTTTTAACACATCCAGCCCAGCATACTTTTCATTAAATTTAGATTTTTTTAAACATTATGTCTTTAGATATTTCTTTCTTCCATCCCTGACTCCGGTACTACATGTGGTATATTATGTGATATTTTTCATAGGTTATAGAGGCTCTTGTAAGTTTTTCTCCAATTTTGTTCTGTTTCTGGTTTAGCTTAGATGATTTCTATTTTCTATCCAAGTGTTTTATTTTTCCTTTGTTTCCCAAATGGAATTTTTCAGTTTCTGTATTATATTTTCAGTTCAGTTCAGTTCAGTGGCTCAGTCGTGTCCGACTTTCTGTGACCCCATGAATCACAGCACGCCAGGCCTCCCTGTCCATCACCAACTCCCGGAGTTCACTCAAACTCATGTCCACAGAATCGGTGATGCCATCCAGCCATCTCATTCTTTGTCGTTCCCTTCTCCTCCCGCCCCCAACCTTTCCCAGCATCAGAGTCTTTTCCAGTGAGTCAACTCGTCGCATGAGGTGGCCAAAGTATTGCAGTTTCATCTTTAGCATCAGTCCTTCCAATGAACACCCAGGATTGATCTCTTTTAGAATGGACTGGTTGGATCTCCTTGCAGTCCAAGGGACTCTCAAGAGTCTTCTCCAACATCACAGTTCAAAAGCGTCAATTCTTCGGTGATCAGCTTTCTTCACAGTCCAACTCTCGCATCCATACATGACCACGGGAAAAACCATAGACTTGACTAGACGGACCTTTGTTTTCAGTTCAGTTCAGTTCAGTTCAGTCGCTCAGTCGTGTCCGACTCTCCGCGACCCCATGAATCACAGCACGCCAGGCCTCCCTGTCCATCACCAACTCCCGGAGTTCACTCAAACTTATGTCCACAGAGTTGGTGATGCCATCCAGCCATCTCATTCTCTGTCGTCCCCTTCTCCTCCCGCCCCAACCTTTCCCAGCATCAGAGTCTTTTCCAGTGAGTCAACTCGTTGCATGAAGTGGCCAAAGTATTGCAGTTTCAGCTTTAGCATCAGTCCCTCCAATGAACACCCAGGATTGATCTCCTTTAGAATGGACTGGTTGGATCTCCTTGCAGTATAAGGGACTCTCAAGAGTCTTCTCCAACACCACAGTTCAAAAGCATCGATTTTTCGGCGATCAGCTTTCTTCACAGTCCAACTCTCACATCCATACATGACCACGGGAAAAACCATTGCCTTGACTAGACAGACCTTGGTTGGCAAAGTAATGTCTCTGCTTTTTAATATACTATTTAGGTTGGTCATAACTTTCCTTCCAAGGAGTAAGCGTCTTTTAATTTCATGGCTGGAATCAGCATCTGCAGTGATTTTGGAGCCCAAAAAATAAAGTCTGACACTGTTTCCACTGTTTTTCCATCTATTTCCCATGAAGTGATGGGACCAGATGCCATGATCTTTGTTTTCTGAAGGTTGAGCTTCAAGCCAACCTTTTCACTCTCCTCTTTCACTTTCATCAAGAGGCTTTTGAGTTCCTCTTCACTTTCTGCCATAAGGGTAGTGTCATCTGCATATCTGAGGTTATTGATATTTCTCCCAGCAATCTTGATTCCAGCTTGTGCTTCTTCCAGCCCAGCGTTCCTCATGATGTACTCTGCATAGAAGTTAAATAAGTAAGGTGATACCACCCCCCAATTCCATTTGGTTATTTATTTCATATCTTCATTTTTTTCTCTCATGTTCATATTTTCCTTTAAATTCTTGATTTATTTATATAATGTCTATTTCAAAATTTTTAATTTTAAAAGCTTATTCATCTAAATCATTTCTGAATATGTATCTCTTGATCATATAGATCATATCTTACTTCTTTGAATTTTTATTAGCTAATGATTGGATGTCACATATCAGTGGGAATCTCCATGAAGGGACATTTGGCATTATCTGGGGACCTGGTTGGATGTCACATGTGGGGGCTGCTACTGGAATTTAATGGATAGAAGAAGGAATGCTGCTAAATATCTTAAAATGATCAAGAAGACCTTTGAACCTACAATAAAGCTACCTTTAAAACTTAAAGTTGAAATCAAGACTTTTTAAAGCATACAAAAGATTAAAGAATTCTTAGCAACCTGATGCTTATATAAATATGTTAAATGAAGTTGTAATGAAAATTTTTACATTTATTTATGTACAAATAAAATTTGAATATGACAATAGTTCATAGAAGAGAAAGTGCATAAAGAAGTTTCTTACATTTATTTAATGAAATGTTATAATTATCTGGAGGTATGAGAAATAGAACTTTTCTTGCCATATCAGTAAACAAAGATGTTACAGACATTAGCAATTGCAGCCACCACCATGGTGAGCTGGTAAGCTCTGAGGGAACTCGGAAGGAGAAGAATACCTGCCATATTGAAGCCATCAGATTATAGCCACTCCCTACATTGAGCCACAAGGAAACTCAGGATGTGACCGACACAAGATACTGGTCCTACACAGCTCAGGTGCAAATAAATGGGATGATTTCAGTGAGCCCAAACTCTTGCATCTTCCCATACATGGAAAAGAACTAAATTCCTTAACTTGAGTTATCCAGTTTTCTTTAAGTAACAACAATATTTTGTTGTTCAGACTATGTGCCTTTTGTTGAAAAAATTTTATATAACCTGGTTCTTCCCTTCAACTCCTTGGAGCAGTTCTCTCAGGGTCATTTTAGATGCTGTCTTCTAGGTTTGAAGTTCTAAAAATCCTCACTGGAAAAAAAAAAAAGCTCTCACCTTTTAGGTTGTGAGTATTTAAGTTGACAGAAATCAGAAAGTGACAATTTAAAGTTCAGTTCAGTTCAGTCACTCAGTCATGCCTGACTCTTTACAACCCCATGGACTGAAGCACACCAGGCTTCCCTGTTCATCACCAACTCCCAGAGCTTGCTCAAACTCTTGTCCATTGAGTTGGTGATGACATCCAACCAACATCCAACCATCTCACCCTCTGTCGTCCCCTTCTCCTCCTGCCTTCAGTCTTTCCCAGTCAGGGTCTTTTCCAATGAGTCAGTTCTTCACATCCGGTGGCCAAAGTATTGAAATTTTAGCTTCAGCATCAGTCTTTCCAATGAATATTCAGGACAGATTTCCTTTAGGATTCACTGGCTTGATCTCCTGGAAGTGCAAGGGACTCTCAAGAGTCTTCTCCAACACCACAGTTCAAAAGCATCCAATTTTCAGCACTCAGCCTTCTCTATGGTCAACTGTCACATCCATACATGACTACTGGAAAAACTATAGCTTTGACTAGACAGACTTTGGTTGGCCAAGTAATGTCTCTGCTTTTTAATATGTGGTCTAGGTAGGTCTTCTTCCAAGGAGCAAATGTTTTTCAATTTCAAGGCTGCAGTCACCATCTGCAGTGATTTTTGGAGCCCACGAAAATAAAGTCTCTCACTGTTTCCATTGTTTCCCTATTTGCCCTGAAATGATGGGACTGGATGCCACGATCTTAGTTTTTTGAATGTTGAGTTTTAAGCCAGCTTTTTCACTCTCCTCTTTCACCCTCATAAAGAGGCTCTTTAGTTAATTTCTGCCATAAGGGTGGTGTCATCTGTGTATCAGAGGTTATTGATATTTCTCTCAGCAATCTTGATTCCAGCTTGTGCTTCACCCAGCCTGGCATTTCATGTGATGTACTCTGCATATAAAGTTAAATATACAGCTTTGATGTACTCCTTTACAAATTTGGAGGGCTTCCTTGGTCGCTCAGACATTAAAGACTCTGCCTGCAATGCAAGAGGCCCAAATTAGTTTCCTGGGTTGGGAAGATTCCCTAGAAAAGGAAATGGCAACCCACTCCAGTATTCTTGCCTGGAAAACCCCATGGACAGAGGAGCTTGGCAGGCTATAGTCCATGCGATCACAAAGAGTCAGACACAGCTGAAAGACTAAGGCTTTTTCCAATTTGGAACCAGTCTGTTGTTCCATGTTTGGTTCTAACTGTTGCTTCTTGAATGACATACTGATTTCTCAGGAGGCAGGTGAGGTCATCTAGTGTTTCCATCTCTTGAAGAATTTTCCACAGTTTCTTGTGATCGACACGGTTCAATAAAGCAGAAATAAATGTTTTTCTGGAACTCTCTTGCTTTTTTAATGATCCAACGGATGTTGGCAATTTGATCTCTGGTTCCTCTGCCTTTTCTAAATCCAACTTGAACGTCTGAAAGTTCTCGGTCCATGTACTGTTGAAGCCTGACTTGGAGAATTTTGATCATTACTTTGCTAGCATGTGAGATGAGTGCAACTGTGTGGTAGTTTGAACATTCTTTGGCATTGCTTTTCTTTGGGGTTGGAATGAAAACTGACGTTTTCCAGTCCTGTGGCCAGGACTGGAAAAGTTATGTAATTTAAAGTTACATATTACATACTCTAAAGAAACCACAGAAATGAAACAGAGGAAGAGAGTATGACAGAAAGAGGAAGGAAAGAAAGAAGGAAGAAAGGAAAAAAGAAGAAAAGAAAAATGAAACAGAGGTTATCTAAAATAATCGTGTCTGTCTAGTAGTTACTAACTTGGAAAACCCAGTCTAAGCCATTTGATTCTTTCCTGGTCAAACCAAACAGGCGTTTGGGGCTCGTTTTTAGCGATGGGCTTTCCAGAATGAAGGCCATGTTGCTCTTTGCATTATTAATCAGCCAGAATCAGTCCCAATAAGCAATAAAAATGTTGAAAAAGGGAAATCTGTATGACAAATGTGCCAAGTATCCCATGTTAGTATTGCAATAGGAATTCTGTTCATAGTCACAGTGATATCTTCAGACATTGATAGTCTCTTAAACCAGTGTTCTTCCTATGTGGTCAAGTACATGGGCTTCAGATAATTGGAAAATAAAACCACTCTTATTTTGAGAACTTGGTCATGGATACTTTCATGGGAACTTTGAGGAAGATTTAAAAGGTCATGTAGAAATCTCTTGAGAAAAAAAACAAAACAAAACCTAGATCCAGGAAACTGGAATGCATCTGCAAGTTCTTTCAGATGACTTAGAATTCTTAGAAACAGCTACTTGGAGTCATGAAATACATTGACATGGGAACATCAAACAAAAAATAGATGTGCATATTTCTCTCATACACAGCTGCTGAAGCCACTTCTCTGAACTGAACTCGGTGCCCATGGGGAAAATAATCTGAAGATGAGTTTAGGCAAATTTCTCTGATGGCAAACCTGCACAAAATCAGAAAATGGATTGTATTGGATTCACTCCTGAAACCCCAGTGGTATAAAAACAGATATTCAATAGAATTGACACCTATTCAGCTCTTAAATCTGCTTAGCCTCTTATAAAAGCAACCACCATGAATACAAGTAAAGATTTATAACATTGCAGAGTCTATCAGGGTACTTCATATGAATGCAATTCCTCTGGTCAAGAAAGGCATTTTTTTATTAATATACAAAAATTATCCAAGAAACATTGAATTACGTGGTATTCACAGTTCTCATCATTCTTAGAGTATTGGTCTTACTGAAAACTGAAACAGGCAATTCAAAGCATATCTTACTTTGAATAGGAGTGGATACAGACACAGAAGTCTGCTAATATTAATGGGAAAATGTACTTTTCAGTTGAATATGAGAGTAAAAGGAAATAGTCCACAGGAAAATTTTCTTAAAACTGGGGGGTGGAAATGAGGAAATAGAGGGAAATATAATTACCTAACATTATCTTTTCAAGTCTTGTATTTTAATAGGCCCAGTTCTATTTAAAATACATTATACATTAAAAAAAAAACTAAAGTTAGTTTACAGTAAACTTTAGATATATTTTGCATTTGATGCCTTTTAGTACTCTTCAAGTAAATTTTCATAATTTGAATACACCAGACTTGAAAGTGGTTTTATATTGCCCTCTTATCTGTTGTCCATAAGTAAAGCATATCAATTTCTATAATTATGTGATACTAGAAAAGAATGTTTACTACTATTGTAATTAAGGGAAAACAGTATAGCATCTTTAATAATTCCCATTGGTATTTGATCATGAGTTGGGTATTGTTAGGTCTCAAAATATATCCTTTTTTTATTATCACCCTCTCAATATTTATGATCCCTTTTTCCCTAGGAAAATGAATATTCACATGTGTCACTATTTTAGGAATAATGCAATTATTTTGAAATGAGACACTGTTCAGGTTTCAGTGTGCCCGGAGTCAAGCGATGTTCTGAAGCACTCTGTACAGTTGGTAAGTCATGGAGTCAGTTTTAATGTAGATTAAGACAATACAGAAACATTCCTGGATACTGGCTTATAATCACATTGTCCATAGGTAGAATCAGATGTGAAAAGTCATTTAGAAGCTGAACAATGTGATACAATTATTGAATTCTAGGAGGCATTATTACTCTAGTTGTCATACAAATATAGCATAGTCTCATATGTGTGTGACAACATGAAGAACATTATATGATTGAGTATACTTTGATACAACTCAAGTGATTTTATTTTCAATCTGCTAAACAGCGTCCATGTCAAACTTTATCATGTCAATGTTATTACCAACAAAAATTTTATGGCGAACTATGCCAAACAGTGTTTATTGAAAACAGTAACTGGGTGAATGGAAACTTCCCTCTTGTTTTCCAAGAAATGTGTTATTCTCTTGTGCTTATCCACCTACCACATCTAACACATCAGTTTATCCTATTCTGTTTTTAAAGAAAAATAAGTCAGCTAAATTGGCAAATCTGACCTAAGAATATTCACTTTTACTTAACATTTTTATTAAGATTACAAATATTAAAAATATAAACTTTAAATAGAATAAATCTTTTATCTGTTCTCTAATACTTGAACATTTTATTCTTTCTAGATAAAGCACTAGGTGCATGCTAAGTTGCTTCAGTCATGTCCAATTCTTTGTGACTCCATGGACTGTAGCCTTCCAGGTTGCTCTGTCCTTGGGATTCTCCAGGCAAAAATACTGGAGTGGGTAGCCATTGCCTTCACTAGGGGATCTTCCTGACTCAGGGATCGAAACTGGGACCTTATGTTTTCTGCATTGGCAAGCGGATTCTTTACCACTAGCATCACCTGGGAAACCCTAAAGCACTAGGTAATCAACCACAGTTTGTCCTTTTCTTATCGGATTTTAATGACTATAATCTTCTATGAGTAAATTTCAAATTCTAAAACTTAGTTCAGTCGTACTTCCTGCACATGAGTCTATGTGCTGTACTTAGTCACTCAGTCACGTCCGACTCTTTGTGACCCCGTGAACTGTAGCCTGCTAGGCTCCTCTGTCCACAGGGGTTTTCCAGGCAAGAACACTAGAGTGGGTTGCCATGCTCTCCTCCTGGGGATCTTCCCAACCCAGGGAATGAACCCAACTCTCTCGCATTACAGGAAGATTTTTTACTGTTTGAGCATTAGAATTAAAATGTTAATTTCAGGATTTCATATATCCATCTTTATCCTCAACCATTTTAGAATAATCTGAAAGTTTTTCATCTAACAAAGGGAAGTTAAGGACTTTGCTTTTGCAGAAAGGGAAGATGACAGGCAGACAATCAAAATGATCCTTTTGAAAACAAAAGAGATTCTTTTCTCTGTCTTCTGCCTTCTCCATACCCTTAGGAGTATGTGTGGGTGAGTGTATGAGTGTGTGTGTATGTGTGTATGTGTGCTTTCTGTATGTATATGTGTAAGGTTTTGGATTAAAAACCTATATATAAAAATGTTCTTTAAAGGAAAATCATAGATTAGTGTAACACTACAAAAACAGAAAGAAATAAAAGTAGAAAAATCCTTTGGTTGTAAAAATTATTAGTTATGTATTTTTAGAAATATTACCCTAAAAATATCAAAAAATTTTTAGAATTTTTTCTTTTTAAATATCTATATGCTTTCACTCATTCAACAGCTTTATTGATGGCTTTCATAAGCTGTATTAGTATTATGAGAAATAATTTGTATATTTTCAAGTACCTTAAAAATTCCTTATTTGGGAAGGAAAACACACTAGCAATTTAACCCTAGAAGTCAGAGATACCTAGTGTTGAAATAAATTGTGCCTAATTCTTATTAGAAGAATTAAAGAAGAACGAAAGAGCCCCTTGATGAAAGTGAAAGAGGAGAGTGAAAAAGTTGGCTTAAAACTCAACATTCAGAAAACTAAGATCAAGGCATCTGGTCCCATCATTTCATGGCAAATAGATGGGGAAACAGTACAAACAGTGGCTGACTTTATTTTGGGGGGCTCCAAAATCACTGCAGATGGCTATTGCAGCCATGAAATTAAAAGATGCTTACTCCTTGGAAGGAAAGTTATGACCAACCTACATAGCATATTAAAAAGCAAAGTAATGCTTTGCCAACAAAGTTCCGCCTAGTCAAGGCTGTGGTTTTTCCAGTAGTCATGTATGGATGTGAGAGTTGGACTATAAAGAAAGCTGATCGCCAAAGAATTGATGCTTTTGAACTGTGGTGTTGGAGAAGACTCTTGAGAGTCCTTGGACTGCAGGGAGATCCAACCAGTCCATCCTGAAGGAGATCAGTCCTGGATGCTCATTGGAAGGACTGATGTTGAAGCTGAAACTCCAACACTTTGGCCACCTGATGCAAAGAACTGACTCATTTGAAAAGACCCTGATGCTGGGAAAGACTGAGGGCAGGAGGAGAAGGGGATGACAGAGGATGAGATGGTTGGATGGCATCACCAACTCAATGGATATGAGTTTGGGTAAACTCCGGGAGTTGGTGATGGACAGGGAGGCCTGGCGTGCTGCAGTTCATGGGGTCACAAAGAGTGGGACATGACTGAGCAACTGAACTGAACTGAATTCTTATTCTGGGCTTCCCTGGTGGCTCAGTGGTGAAGAATTTGCCTGCCAATGTGGGCAATGCAGGTTGAACCCCTGTGTCTGCAAGATCCCCTGGAGAAGTAAATGGCAGCCCACTACAGTGTTTTTGCCTCAGAAATCCCATGGACAGAGGAGACTGGTGGGCTCTAGTCCATAAGGTAACTAAGGAGTCGGACATGACTTAGCAACTTAAACAACTCTTGTTCTAGTGCTCCTTTAGAAGACTGAGATTTAATACATGTAACATATGTGATGTATATGGGAAATAGTTAAGTTATAGGATGCATGAAATGGATAATAAATGCAGTGGAAATTATCATGAGTTTCAAATTTATGGAGGGTTTTTATTGTGTATAAGAGAGGCCTTAATGCGCTCTGAAGGGTTTGGTTATACGACAAAGGAATTTGTGTAGCTAAGAAGGAGAAAACAAGCAAGGATGGGGGAAAAAAAATGCGTGAAGAATGTAGAATGCCATGAAGTTTCTGCTGAAAGAGATGTTGAATTTTTTCAATACTAGAAAATAGTATTGGATTGGTTGGTGAAGGGCTGACTATGAAGACCTAAGTACATTTGGGGACTCATAATATAGTTAGAAATTTATATAAGTTTTTAAGAAAACAATGATATGATGAAAACAGAATTTTTATGGGAAATGTTAAAATCCTAAAATCAACTGCATTTGTGGGGTGATTATATATGCATCATCTATTGATGTAAAATCAAATTCTGTATAGCTGCAAAAAGTTTATAATTTTTGTGCACTCATATGAACATATCTTTAATTTTTAAGTGAAAAACCCAAGGGAAATAACTATGCGTGTAGCATGAACACTTGTTGTCTTATAAATATATACACTAATATACATAACACACACACAAACACTATATTAGTATGTTATTATTTTTTTTGAATGCTATCTAGGATACAAATGGCTTACAGTTAGTGATCCTGTTATGTGTGACATGGTATTTTTTCCCCATTAGTATAAGCTACTTTTTAAAAAGTAATCTAAAGGAAAACTATATTTTTAACAAATATTTTAAAATGGTGATTGTTTCTGTTTTAAAAGATTCAACATTCAATTTGACATATGATTAAAATTTCCAATTTCTATTGACTTTGCTCTATAACTAATTTTAATCTAGATCCTGAATATATAATGCATAATTCACTTATTCAACCATTCTTTCAACAGATATTTAAGTGTCATGCACAGATGCTAAAATGTGTATAAATTACTTTATGTGTTTCTTGAGAGAACTGTCCTGTTCTCTTTAAATGAAGTTTCAAAAATTAGATTTTAAAAAGGATCACTGTAAGGGATCCTTAAAATACTAGACTGTAGCCGAAAGGAGCTATAAACTTTCTAGACATGGAAATGAATACCTTTACAAACTTGATGTGATTTAGTACTTTATGTCAATTCATATTTCTCAGAGTAGGAAACTGGCCAAAAGATATGTTCATATAGTGAAAAATGCAGCCTCATTTGGAAAATGTATTAATACTATGAAGTTGTTTTGAAGAAACTGAATATACACCATTATGATGCTTTTTCTTTCTGTTTTTGATGATTGGGAGAGTAAATTGTAGGAAATTGATGGGATAGAGGCTTGGAGATGCATGGATATCCCCATTCACAGAAGGCACCTTCACATGAAAATATTTCTCCCTGTCTGCTGGGTATCAATGGGGCAAAAAGAAAGACTATATTTTATTTACTGAAGGAGATTTATAAAAACAGGTAATTTAGAAATCGTTTATGACTATGCTAAAGTGTTTGACTATGTGGATCACAACAAACTTGAAAATCCTTAAGGAGATGAGAATACCAGGCCATCTTACCTGCCTTCTGAGAAATCCGCTTGCAGATCAAGAAGCAACAGTTAGAACTGGACATGGAACAATGGACTGGTTCCAAATTGGGAAAGGAGTACCTTATATATAGAGTACATCATGAGAAACGCTGGGCTGGATGAAGAACAAGCTGAAATCAAGATTTCTGGGAGAATATCAATAACCTCAGATATGCAGATAACATCACCCTTAAGGCAGAAAGTGAAGAGGAACTAAAGAGCTTCTTTATGAGGATGAAAGAGGAGGGTGAAAAAGCTGGCTTAAAACTCAACACTCAAAAACCTAAGGTCATGGCATCCGGTCCTATCACTTCATGGCAAATAGATAGGGAAACAATGGAAACGGTGAGAGACTTTATTTTGGGGGGCTCCAAAATCACTGCAGATGGTGATTGCAGCCATAAAAGATGCTTGCTCCTTGGAAGAAAAGCTATGGCCTACCTGCTGCTGCTAAGTCGCTTCCGTCATGTCCGACTCTGTGCGACCCCACAGACGGCAGCCCACCAGGCTCCCCCATCCCTGAGATTCTCCAAAAAAGCAGAGACATTACTTTGCCAATCAAGGTCCGTCTAGTCAAGGCTATGGTTTTTCCAGTGGTCATGTATGGATATGACAGTTGGACCATAAAGAAGGCTGAGCACTGAAGAATTGATGCTTTTGAACTGTGTGGTGTTGAAGACTCTTGAGAGTCCTTTGGACTTCAAGGAGATCCAACCAGTCCATCCTAAAGGAAATCAGTCCTGAATATTCATTGGAAGGACTGATACTGAAGCTGGTCACTTGATGCGAAGAACTGACTCACTGGAAAAGACCCTGATGCGGGGGTAGATTGAAGGTGGGAGTAGAAGGGGACAACAGAGGATGAGATGGTTGGATGTCATCACTGACTCAATTGACATGAGTTTGCGTAAACTCAGAATTGGTGATGGACATGGAACCTGGTGTGCAGCAGTCCATGATATTCGCAAAGAGTTGGACATGACTGAGCGACTGAACTGGAAAGCAATTTTTAAAAAGCAAAGCTAGTCAAATCAGTTTTGCAATAAGCATGGGCTTAATTAGGTGATTTTACTGCAAAATTTGTATAAGCTAGTTGCCTCAAACTTTCTCAGTTATTTTGAAGCCTGTTACAGATATACTTGCGAGAAACAACCAGTGGTCCTCTATACAGCAATAAGCAAACAAAATACAAATAAATGAATACAAACCAGAAATGAAATAAAATCAGCTACATTTGGCTGTGGATTTTTTTCACCTTTTGTACTTTTTGCCCAGAATTCTAAAGTAGGCATCTGATGTGAATACAGTTAAATTTTGAGTGAATAAGTTGTATATTTATATATTTTTTAAAAATGTGTAATGACCACCACTAGTTAAGCTGTGAGACATTGTTGCACTGGAGCATGGAATGGAGCATGGAAAAATAAAGGTAGATTTCTCAGGAACTAAAAGCATATGTTTAAACCTTAATTTATGTTTTAATTCATAGTTCTTTACCAGAATATATTCCAAAATATAGTTCTTGTGAATCATGGGTATATTGTCTACATTTCTAATTTCCAGATTAAAAATTTCAATATTACTCTGTTGATATAAAACCCACCATAATTATCTAATGCATGGTTATCTTTATAGCACGAAGAGGCGTTTAGTGCCTTGTAGTCTAATTTTTTTATTTTATAGAGACGGAAACTTGACCACCAAAAGGAAAATGGCTTATTCTATGTTGCTCAATGAATGGCTCTGCTAGGTGTTGTATTGAAACCTTCTAATTCCAAGTTCACAGCCTTATAAAATTGAGGTTTCATAATTTTGTGGTTTCATAACTATTTTTATTTTTGTTTTTCAGAAATGTATATTCTGAATTCTACCCTTATTTGGATACTTCTCTGGACCTTTTAGTAAATCACTGACCAACAAAAATTCCCAAAAGTAGAAGGTGCTTATAAATTCAAATACCCTATCTAAATAGCGAAGTTGGTCATCAGTATGAACCACCCTTATGTAAGCATAATTTTCCTGCTCTTTATTCTTACTCATTTTGATTATTACAGGATTAAGTAGACAACCAGACAAGTGGATGACATGGAAAAGACAAACCATTCAGTGGTATCTGAGTTCATTTTGCTGGGACTTTCCAAATCTCAGAATCTTCAGATTTTATTCTTTCTGGGATTCTCTGTGGTCTATGGAGGGATTGTGTTGGGAAACCTCCTCATCTTAGTCACTGTGATCTTTGACTCATGCCTTCACACACCAATGTATTTTCTGCTTATCAATCTCTCCTGTATTGATATGATCCTGGCTTCTTTTGCTACCCCTAAGATGATTGTAGATTTCCTCCGAGACCGGAAGACCATCTCCTGGTGGGGATGTTATTCTCAGATGTTCTTCATGCACCTCCTAGGTGGGAGTGAGATGATGTTGCTTGTAGCCATGGCAATAGACAGATTTGTTGCCATTTGCTAACCCCTCCATTACATGACCATCATGAGCCCACGAGTGCTCACTGGGCTACTGCTATCCTCTTACGCAGTTGGATTTGTGCACTCGTCTAGTCAAATGGCTTTCATGTTGAATTTGCCCTTCTGTGGTCCCAATGTTGTGGACAGCTTTTTCTGTGACCTACCCCTTGTGCTCAAACTCGCCTGCGAGGACACCTATGTGCTCCAACTCCTGGTCATTGCTGACAGCGGCCTCCTGTCCCTGGTCTGCTTCCTCCTCCTGCTTGTCTCCTACACGGTAATTATTTACTCTGTCAGGCACCACACTGGCAGTGCTTCCTCTAAGGCTTTCTCCACTCTCTCAGCACACATCACAGTAGTGACTCTGTTCTTTGCCCCTTGTGTCTTTATTTATGTATGGCCCTTCAGCAGATATTCCATAGACAAAATTCTTTCTGTGTTTTATACGATTTTCACACCTCTCTTAAATCCTATTATTTATACATTAAGGAATCAAGAGGTAAAAGCAGCCATTTGGAAGATAAAGACTCGACATACAAATTCAAAGCACGCTTTGTAGATGACACCGCTGAAGAGTTGTTTGGACATTATTTAGGAATGCACTTTAAATGCATTTCAAGTTCTGTAAAACAGTATGTGTGATTGTTAAAAAGGAAGCCTCCCTATTGTCACCCTTAATGTTTAAATGCATAATATCTACAGTCTGGCAGGTGTGCGTTGAAATCCCACCTTCACCACTTTCTCTCATGCAAATTTGAACAAAATGAATAAATTCTCTGCAGCTTAGTTTCTTTATCTAGAAAAACTTCCTCGAATGTTTCTTTTACTATTTTCAGTTCAGTTAGTTCAGTTCAGTCGCTCAGGTGTGTCCAACTCTTTGCGACCCCATGAATCACAGCACGCCAGGCCTCCCTGTCCATCACCAACTCTGGAGTTCTCTCAAACTCATGTCCATCGAGTTGGTGATGCCATCCAGCCATCTCATTCTCTGTTGTCCCCGTCTCCTCCTGCCCCCAACCCCTCCCATCATCAGAGTCTTTTCCAGTGAGTCAACTCGTCGCATGAAGTGGCCAAAGTATTTACTATTTTAGCAGGTCTTTAAGCTTTTGAACTGTAGTGTTGGAGAAGACTCTTGAGAGCCCCTTAAACTGCAAGGAGATCCAATCAGTCCATTCTAAAGGAGATCAATCCTGGGTGGTTCACTGGAAGGACTGATGCTAAAGCTGAAACTGCAATACTTTGGCCACCTCATGCGACGAGTTGACTCACTGGAAAAGACTCTCATGCTGGGAGGAATTGGGGGCAGGAGGAAAAGGGGATGACAGAGAATGAGATGGTTGGATGGCATCACCAACTCGATGCACATGAGTTTGAGCAAACTCCGGGAGTTGGTGATGGACAGGAAGGCCTGGCATGCTGTGATTCAGGGGTTGCAAAGAGTCGGACACAACTGAGCGACTAAACTGAACTGAACTGAAACCTTGTAAAGTATATGATTATTGCTGCTATAATAGCTGCTGTCATTACAATGGTATTCTGCGTTTGGAATATGCACACAGATGACACTTCACATAGTTGTTTAGCTAAGGGCCTGGCTAACTACCTTGCTAGAGAGCTGCATTTTGTAGATAATCCCTAGTCAGTATGTATTAATTTTTAATTACCTACTTACCACAGTGCCTCCAACCATTCTGCATCTATTTAGTTAGGCTGCAAAATCCTGGAAGATATATCTAGGACTGTAAGGAGCATGGCCTAAGGATGGAGAGAGTGAACGAAATTTGCAGTTGTGTTGTGTCATGAAAGCACTATATTAAAGGATGCACAGCGTGCTGTCGAGATGCAGAGGAGCGACATCTAAATCAGAACAGGTTCAAGGAAGTCTTCCAGGAGAAGGCAATAATTGGAGTAAGCATTGGTTGGATAGAGAAGAAAGACATGCTGAGAAAGGGAGCTGTATAGGAGAACACAGGGAAGCAAGAAATAGGACACCTTGGAGGAAGCACACATAATTTTTTTGAGCTGGGACATGGAGTTTGATAGCAAGAGCTGAGGTAGAGAGTTAGGTCAAATGCAGTCTTATCTTATAAAAGAAGACCTAAGGGACTCCTTGGCATTCAAAACTATATGATATGGAAATTAAAAGAGAAGGAAAAAGAAAGCATAGATTCTCCTGCCCCAAATAGTACATTGTACTGTTCTTATTCCAAGTTTGCCTTCTCCATTTCAGCTCTATCTATGATATTCCTCTTTGCCATCTAAGCAACTAAGCCTGGAACTGAATAAAAGGCAAAAGGAAATTTATGGCAACTGGTTATGGGAAGAGATGCCCATTGTCTTTTAACTGCAGCACACAATAAAAGAGAATCATCACATGTTTGGAATTTATCATAGCTATGACGCAGAAAATAAAACATTAAATACTATGGCAGCAACACATCAATAGGTCATTTCTACATAAAAGGCACATCACATCAACCTTAGTTGTTTTATACCGAAAAACTAGTTTCTGGATAAAACAATGTACATGCATACTGAATTCTATCTGGCTAGATATATCTTTTCTCTGAGCACATCTTGTAGAAATGCATCATAGATTTAGAATAGTCTACAGTCTTGTTTCTACAAGTGCATTACTGATTGATGGTTGTGGCCAAAAATTTGTAATTTAAATTATTTGTTATGTATTTTTTTATGCCATCGCAGAGTAAAACCACTAACTACTCAAGTTTTTCCCCCAAACAGTTGCATATTTTTCCACATCATTATTTTTAATATAATTTATCCTCCTTTCACTTCGTTATGTGAAATTTGTAAACTGTTGTTATTAGGAGGAATAATATTTTCCCTCTCTCGCAATTCTGCTTGCCATCGACATAATACAGAAACATTCATCTTGATATTAGCAAGACTTCTCTCTTTTTGCACTTCCTTCCCTATACCACTCACTCACTATTCCTCTTGGTATGAAGCATGCTTTATAGATCATTAAGGTTTAAAAAGGAGACTGAGCATGAGGTCCTCATAGTTTTGCCCTTTCAGAGTTGCTCACACACTTATGAGTGCTCTTTCTGCTCTTGGTGTTAAACCTGAGTCAGGGATTATAACCTGCCTTCTAGGAGCAGATTTGGAAACGTCTCAAAGTGTCTTCCTCTAAGAATTATCTGCTCTAGAAGTATGGGTAGTTAAATGTATACTTGCCCCTGTCTGTTTAAGTATTTGTTCTGCAAACCCTCCCTTTGGGTTTCAGGGTTAAAATTAAGGGGAAATAGTACAGAGACTTTCGGAGTTATACATTCAATACAGCTTTACCAGTAATAATATTGATACTCTGTCTCTTCTTTTTTCCTGATTCTATTTATAGACTGGCTCAGAACTCAGGAGGGGGAGGGGGTGATTAACACTTCTGAGAATCCTGCAATCAATTCCTAGTACCCTCAGTTCAGTCAGTTCAGTTCAGTCGCACAGTCGTGTCTGACTCTTTGTGACCCCATGAATCACAGCACGCCAGGCCTCCCTGTCCATCACCAACTCCCGGAGTTCACTCAAACTCATGTCCATCGAGTCGGTGATGCCATCCAGCCATCTCATTCTCTGTTGTCCCCGTCTCCTCCCGCCCCCAATCCCTCCCAGCATCAGACTCTTTTCCAGTGAGTCAACTCTAGTACTAGTATTAAGCTTTTTTCAAAAGTAGTTTTTAAATGGAAAAAAAAAATGACTCTCTTTAGTGTATCATTCTGTAAGTTTGGACAAAGGATATAGTCTTGTAAACATCACAGTAACATAGGAGAGTTTCATTAAACCCCCAAATTCCCCTGGTCCCATTTGTAGTCAACCTTCTCTCCCTTGCTCTGGTCTTGGTACAGGTGATCTATTCTCTGTCCCTAGTGTTTTGTCTTTTCTAGACTTGGATCTGGAATGACATGGAGTCATATAGAAATAGCTTTTTGAACACGACTTCCTTCATTTAGCATAATGCCTGTGAGATTCATTCAATAGCAAGTTGTTTTAATTACCATAAGCCCATGTTCATTTTAATATCTATTTATTAACTATCCCCATTACTATTCTTCTAAAATTATTCTGAAACCAATTCAGTTATTCATTGATATTGAGTAGAATACTTCTATGAAATAACCT